>NW_016846907.1:0-441 GCF_001698545.2 Rhinopithecus bieti | reverse complement strand
GTTGAAAAACTAAATAAAAAATAAATACGTACATACACACATAAAATTGATTTTATTTTATTTTATTTTATTTTATTTTTTTGAGATGGAGTCTCGCTCTGTCGCCCAGGCTGGAGTGCAGTGGCCGGATCTCAGCTCACTGCAAGCTCCGCCTCCTGGGTTCATGCCATTCTCCTGCCTCAGCCTCCCGAGTAGCTGGGACTACAGGCGCCCGCCAGGTCGCCCGGCTAGTTATGATTTTATTAGTAATTCATAAGTTGAGCAGCATCCCATTTGGGAAACAGGCACTTCCCTGAGCTGAGCAGAGGGAGAGCTCTTTTCAGGCAGGAAAAGACTGAAGAAAGCAGAAATAAGAAACAAAAAGTTGACCGGTTGTTTTAAAGTTACTTTCCTTATAGAGTTAAAGTAGAGAGGACTTTCTTACCACACCGGTTCATGGTG
>NW_016846906.1:0-992 GCF_001698545.2 Rhinopithecus bieti | reverse complement strand
GCTTTTTGTTTTTTTATTTCTAAGAAAAGTATTGCTTAGTTTTGTCATGTATGAGATTTATTATGCTTCATGGCATAAGGCAAGAAGATGAAATAAATCACTTCTTTACTGATGTTTATGATTTACATATAAAAGTAAGCTGTGTTCTCAATTTTTTAAAATTTAATGATTGAATAAAAGATTTGATCTGGCCTTTTGAAGGAACTCCCTTAGGCTGCACAGCTTATGTTCCAGATGGTCTTTTCTCACCAGAACTCTCTCTGTCAACTCCCTTTGCAAGCAAGTCATCATAGCCAGTTGAATAGGTATTTAGGAACACAACTTAGGACAGCTATTTGTAGAATATTGCAAAGGCAAATTGTTTTTATGTTTGACCTTGGAACCCCAAAGACAGCAAGCAAGCAGCCTATATAAAAGAAAACTAATTCAACATTTAATCTGAAATGTTTCCATCTACTTTCAGATAAATTGCTGTACTATTAATAGAGACAATGAACTGGCAGGAATTGAGTTTTCTATGATCAAATAGTCATTCGAGAAGAATGGGGCCACTTGTTTATTTGGTTTGTTTACTTTTGATTTTATTATTGCTGTTTATTTGTTGTTGTGATGAAGTCTTGCTCTGCTGCACAAGCTGGAGTGCAACGGCATGATCTTGGCTCACGGCAACATTTGTCTCCTGGGTTCAAGTGACTCTCCTGCCTCAGTCTCTGGAGTACATGCCTCAGTCTCTGGAGCTGAGACTACATGTTCCAACACCACGTGTGCTGAATTTTTGTATTTTCAGTAGATACTGGATTTCACCATGTTAGCCAGAGTGGTCTCCAACTCCTGACCTCAGGTGATTTACCCACCTCTGCTTTTCCAGAGCCCTGAGAGTACATGCATGAGCCCCAGAGACTGTCCCAGGCAGCATTTTAATGTAACAATCCAAAAAGAAATGTCAGAGTCAAGATTTGGTAGATAGATTTAAAACTAAGGTATTTTGCAGT
>NW_016846905.1:0-799 GCF_001698545.2 Rhinopithecus bieti | reverse complement strand
TATAAACATAAATATATATATATTATTATACACACACACACACACACACACACACACTGGAGTGCAGTGGCCCAATCTCAGCTTACTGCAACCTTTGCCTCCTGGGTTCAAGTGATTCTCCAGCTCAGCCTCCTGAGTAGCTGGACCACAGGTGTGCACCACTATGCGCAGATAATTTTTATATTTTTAGTAGACTAGGTTTCACCATGTTGGCCAGGCTGGTCTCGAACTCCTGACCTCACGTGATCTGCCCACCTTGGCCTCCCAAAGTGTTGGGATTACAGATGTGACCCACCACGCCCAACCCTAGTTTACATAAATATTTTTAAGTTTTTAAGAGCTAAGCATCTGTATCCGCTGACAGCAATGCAATCCCTAGTTTATGATGACTTAAAACAAATACCCATAAGGAAAAAAAAGCTTTATTTTATCTAAATTTACTTCAGTCAATAGTTAAGTAGCATTATTCCTCCCAGTACTATACTCCCTGTCTCTATATGGCTGTTATTGGAAGCCAGACAGTTTAGGTAATAAGGTAGTCAAGAGGGTAACTGCTTGTAGTTATAAATCAACAGTAACTTTCGGCTTTTCTCTTAATGTGCTAATAGTTGTGTCTAAAAAATGCAATTCTTAAAAATGTATCATTTCTGATTTTGTTGTCATCTGTAACCTGTGGAAACTAATCACATGAAACTACAATATTAGCAAATTTATTGAAATCCGTATAGAAAACATAAATTATCACTAATTTCAAACTCTGATTTATTAGTGTGTCACTGAATCTTTTAAAAAATGAAAA
>NW_016846904.1:0-797 GCF_001698545.2 Rhinopithecus bieti | reverse complement strand
CATCTGTAACTCTGTGAACAGAAATGAAGGGGCACCAGGGAAGCAGGCACAAAGGCGCTTAATTTTGTTTATAAAACAAAGATACTTTTAATTATGAAAAAAAAATCTGCAGTGGAGATAAAACAGGGCAATTCTCCTTAGAGTGAACTGGTAGACAGGGGGAAAAAACAGCCTCATGACAACATTAGTAAATAGCATGAAGTATCAAAATATTAGCAGATGTCATAAATTCCAAATTGCCTGTAAATTAAAACATTAAACCCCACAATAGTTCAAGAAGTAATTAATTCACAAACAGCTCTTATTACAAGCTGTTCAGAAAAAAGCTTGGAATCCAATTCTTATTCTTTGGTCCAAAACAGATGGTAACCCATGTAATAGGGTCCTGAAATTTTAGATTATCTTGTATATGTGTTGTTAAACTCATTAAGTGTAATTATCATCTGGATGTCATCAACACCAAAAGGAGAATTATGCCTTACTTAGTAACATTCTTCTGGTTATGCAACATGTCAAAATAATTCATTGCTAGAAACAATGAAATTAAAATGAGAAATCAGACCTTCCAACACCTGTTGATTACTGATTTTCCCATTAATATTATTATTATTAGAAATTATTAGTACACAATTAGAAACATTATCAAAAAACAGCCATGGCAAGAAAGTTTACATGTGGCCAAATATTTGTGTGAAACGCAAATGATTTTAAGAAATGCCACATGCCCTTTATTTTTACAACCAAATGCTGCTTATGTGACAAATACAAAAGGGATTCTAATTTTCCAGTGGTCCTCC
>NW_016846903.1:0-2888 GCF_001698545.2 Rhinopithecus bieti | reverse complement strand
GTGTGTGCGTGTACACACGCATGTGTGTGCCTGTGTATTGCACGCGTATGTAGAGAACGTTTTCGAAAATGGGATTATACAATACAGTACTTCTCAGGATGCCCAGACAATTGTCGTGCAACTGACTGTTTTCCCTTTTGTCTTAATATCAAGGGCGTCTTCCTAGTCTCTTCATATTGGCCCCATGCCTCATTTTGGGGCTGCTTAGAATTCCACTGCATGGGTGGATGAGCTGTACCTTATTTAACCAACCTCTAAGGGGTGGGCATTACACTTGTTTCCAGTTTGGAGCTGCAGTGAACAGCCTCCACTCCTCCGCCTTTCACCTTCGACCCTTGAATAAGTCCTTCTGGAAGGATCGGTTCCCATATATGTGGCCAAACTGCTCTCCAAAAGCAGGTGAGGCCAATTTGATTCCCACCTTCAGAGTGAAGGCCTGGCTCCCCGCATGAGGGGATGAATGAGTTTCCACCTTGGAAAAGAAGAAGATCAATGGGCCAGTATTGGAAGAATCACGGTTGACCATTTCGCTTCTGGCATGGACCAGGTTGAAGCTGCTTCAACCGTGGGGTTAGGGGACAAAATGGGGCCAAGGATGGGTCCTAGAGGCACAGTGGGTCAGGGAAAGGGAGGTCATAGGCGAGTGAGACTCAGGAGCATAGATAGCGTGAGCGTGAGACACAGAGTCTGGGAACTATGTCTACCCATAACTTGCCAATTTGTAAACTTTTGATATTTTAAGGTTCATTTTAAATGATCAAAAGGTAGTTTTGACTTTTAAAATATCCAAAATAACTGAACTTCAGGATCTGTGTCACCCTAGCATCATAGAGAGAAAAGTCCCCAAGCAAATGATACCAAGTGACCACAACCAAGATGGCACCCAAGGGAACTGGCAGGCCACAAGGGCTCATAAAGAGGGGAAAACGAGGTTCAACACTGCAGACCCTCTCGGGCGCCTGGACAAGGCCTCCCCAGACCTAAAGGCACAGGTTTCCCAGCAACCTGTGCAGATTGAGAGAGAGAACTCACCATCATCCAACCTGTCGCTGAAGGGGTCAGCCCCAGCACTGGGGGGATGACTTTGATGGGTTCTGGGGCTTGAGGAGGGCAGAGCCACCCCAGAAAGGGTTGACGAAGGGTTGTGGGATCTCAGCCTCTGCCCCTTCCACATCCAGGATGCGCCTATAGGTCTCCAACAGCAGCAGGTCATTGGTCTTCTTTTCAATGATGGCTGGAGAACAAAAGTAGGACCAAGATGGCTGCTGAGAGACCTGGGCCTGGGGTGCTGGGGTGGCGCCCCCCACTGCAGAGGGTGGGGAGGAGCAGGAAGTACAGGAGGTGCGGGATCTGACCTCTGACAAGGACAAGGCTTTCTCCTGGGTGTCACCATGCATTCTCAACAGGACAACATCACTCCTCACCCTTAGAGGCTGAAATTTGGTTCTTGAGAGAAAATAATTGACTGTTTTGTTTTGTTTTGTTTTGTTTTGTTTTGTTTTATAGACAAGGTCTGGCTCTGTTGCCCAGGCTGGAGTGCAGTGGCATGATCTTGGCTCACTGTGATCTCAAACTCCCAGGTTCAAGTGATTCTCCTGCTTCAGCCTCCCGAGTAGCTGCAACCAAAGACACATGACACCATACCCAGCTAATTTTGTATTTTTTGTAGACACTGTGTCTGGCTGGTCTTGAACTCCTAGTCTCAAGTGATCCTTCCGTATCAGCCTCCCAAAGTGCTGGGATTACAAGCGTGAGCCATCGTGCCTGGCCTCTGACTTCTTAATGTGTATAACACAGATACACACAGGACATGAGCAGACATACAGTATCTCAATGATATTAAAATATTACATTCACAAGGAGGGCAATTAGGAAAATATGTCTAGAGAGGCTCCTTAGCAGGATGATAATGAAAAGAAGGTTGAGAAACACCAGGTTACACTAAAATTGGCAGCCCCACCTTAAACTCCTGACTTGCCCCAGTGCTGTCTGTTTCAAGTCTCCAGGCCTTTACTTATGCTGTTCCTTCTGCCAGAATGCCTTTCCCTACACACTTCCCTGAATAACCCCTAGAGGTGTTTTAAAACGCAGGTCAGGCCTCGCCACCTGCAGGAATGCTTCCCTGACCTGCCTCATTCAGGGGACATCCCCTTGCACTGTAGCTCCATAGCCCCATGCAGTCACAAGACATGCATTCATTCATTCATTCGCAAATGATTACTCAATGCCTACCACGCCATGCACCGTGCTAGACGCTAAGGATGCGATGGAGGAAAACAAAACAATGACAACACTAACAACAAAATACAGTCCTTGCCCTACCAGAGCTTCAGTGTGTATGGAGGCATAGAGAGAAAGCCAAGTTCAACAATTGAACAGGTCACTACAGGGAGCCCTCGCCATCCAGAGGTTCATTATCTGATTCAATAACTACTGGATTTGGGTATGTTTTTTGAATAAACCTCACACTGTCCAGACTGCTGCTATTCTATCTGAAAATCAGGGATCAAAATATTACCATCCAGGCCAGGCACAATGGCTCACGCCTGTAATCCCAGCACTTTGGGAAGCTGAGGCAGGTGGATCACTTGAGGTCAGGAGTTCAAGACCAGCCTGGCCAACATGGTGAAACCCTGTCTCTACTGAAAACAAAATTAGGCCAGGCACGGTGGCTCACACCTGTAATCTCAGCACTTTGGGAGGCCAAGGCGGGTAGATCAGTTGAGGTCAGGAGTTTGAGACCAGCATGGCCAACATGGTGAAACCACATCTCTACTGAAAATACAAAAACTAGCTGGATGTGGTTGCGCAGGCCTGTAGTCCCAGCCACATGGGAGGCTGAGACAGGAGAATCACTTGAACCTGGAGGTAGAGGTTGCAGTGAGCCG
>NW_016846902.1:0-443 GCF_001698545.2 Rhinopithecus bieti | reverse complement strand
ATTCTAACTGGTGTGAGATGGTATCTCACTATGGTTTTGATTTGCATTTCTCTGATGTGGCACATATACACTATGGAATACTATGCAGCCATAAAAACGATGAGTTTGCATCCCTTTTAGGGTCATGGATGCAGCTGGAAACCATCATTCTTAGGAAGCTATCACAAGAACAGAAAACCAAACACCGCATGTTCTCACTCGTAGGTGGGAACTGAACAATGAGATCACTTGGACTCGGGAAGGGGAACATCACACACCGGGGCCTATCATGGGGAGGGGGGAGGTGGGAGCAATTGCATTGGGAGTTATACCTGATATAAATGACGAATTGATGGGTGCTGACGAGTTGATGTGTGCAGCACTCCAACATGGCACAAGTATACATATGTAACAAACCTGCACGTTATGCACATGTGCCCTAGAGCTTAAAGTGTAATTAAAAA
>NW_016846901.1:0-554 GCF_001698545.2 Rhinopithecus bieti | reverse complement strand
TTAGCCAAGCATGGTAGCAGGCGCCTGTAGTCCCAGCTACTTGGGAGGCTGAGGCAGCAGAATGGCATGAACCCAGGAGGCGGGGCTTGCAGTGAGCCAAGATCGCACCACTGCACTCCAGCCTGGGCAACAGAGCGAGACTCTGTCTCAAAAAAAAAAAAAAAAAAAAGGAGCGGTACATGGTACAACAAGAATATATAATAGTACTATTGGACTTAATAAAAAGGCCAGGGGAGGGTCCCTAAGAGAGTGATGCTTGAGTTGAGATTTGGATGGTAAGTAGAGGTTAAGTAAAGACAGGAGGGCTGGGTAAACAGCAGTATAAAGACCTAGAGCAGGAGGGAATATGCCAGATATGAGTGGACCACAGAAGGCCCGTGCCGGAACATGGGAATCAAAGGGCAGCATAGCACAAGATGAAGCTGAAGAGGTAGGTAGGGTCTGAGTCTCAGAACTTTTCAAGTCCATGATAGAGGTTTTTTTTTTATCCTAAGACTAGTGGAAAGCTATTGAAGATTTTTAAGCAGTGAGTGTTATGTTCATTTTGCACTTTT
>NW_016846900.1:0-441 GCF_001698545.2 Rhinopithecus bieti | reverse complement strand
CTTTTTTGTTAATCTGTTGAATGCTTTGGACCTTAATTTCCCCCACGATAATTGTATTTTCAGACCTCCTTTCATTTTCTTGGTATTTGCCAAGTAAATTGTATAGCTTTTAAATCCTCATTGAAATATTACATAATACAGAAAAGTGCACACATTGTACATACTTAGCTTGATGATTTTTTAACAGACCAAACAAACCTGCATAGCCACCACCTAGATGAAGAAATGTTACTATCTCTCAAGAAGTCATATTTTTTAGCTGGGTGTGGTGGCATGCACCTGTGGTCCCAGCAACTTAGGAGGCTGAGGCAGGACGATTACTTGAGCTCAGGAGTTTGAGGCTGCAGTGAGCTATGATCGTGCTACTGCACTCCTGGCTGGGTGACAGAGCAGGATCCTGTCTCTAAAAAAAAAAAAAAATTTTTAAGGCCAGGTGCAGTA
>NW_016846899.1:0-470 GCF_001698545.2 Rhinopithecus bieti | reverse complement strand
GACTAATAGTTACTGGATATAATGAATAGACTTGAATATGATGAGTGCAGTCATTCTGTGCCTTAATATGGCGCTTTTTATTTTATTTTATTTTATTTTATTTTGAGTTGGAGTCTCGGTCTATTGCCCAGGCTAGAGTGCAGTGGCACGATCTGGGATCACTGCAACCTCTGCCCCCCAGGTTCAAGCGATTCTCCTGCCTCAGCCTCCCAAGTAGCTGGATTACAGGTGTGTGCCACCACACCCAGCTAATTTTTGTATTTTTAGTAGAGACGGGGTTTCACCATGTTGGCCAGGCAGATCTCGAACTCCTAACCTTGTGATCCGCCCACCTCGGCCTCCCAAAGCGCTGGGATTACAGACGTGAGCCACCGTGCCTGGCCAATAAGGCACTTTATTAAGGAGAAATTGATTTGTAACATTTTCTCATTTCCCCTTGTGCAGCAGTTTTACCATTTTCTTTTTTTTTT
>NW_016846898.1:0-312 GCF_001698545.2 Rhinopithecus bieti | reverse complement strand
AAAACCAGACCGCCGGGCGCGGTGGCTCAAGCCTGTCATCCCAGCACTTTGGGAGGCCGAGGCGGGCGGATCACGAGGTCAGGAGATCGAGACCATCCTGGCGAACACGGTGAAACCCCGTCTCTACTAAAAACTACAGAAAACTAGCCGGGCGAGGTGGCGGCGCCTGTAGTCCCGGCTACTCGGGAGGCTGAGGCAGGAGAATGGCGGGAACCCGGGGGGGCGGAGCTTGCAGGGAGCTGAGATCCGGCCACTGCACTCCAGCCTGGGCGACAGAGCCAGACTCCGTCTCAAAAAACAACAACAACAACA
>NW_016846897.1:0-555 GCF_001698545.2 Rhinopithecus bieti | reverse complement strand
GTTTGAGACCAGCCTCTCCAAAGTGGTAAAACTGTCTCTACTAAAAATACAAAAATTAGCTGGACCTGGTGGCAGAAGCCTGTAATCCCAGCTACTTGGGAGACTGAGGCACGAGAATTGCTTGAACCCGGGAGGCGGAGGTTGCAGTGAGCCGAGATCATGCCACTGCACACCAGCCTGAGGACAGACCAAGACTGTCTCAAAAACATAAAATAAAATAGGCCTGGAGTAGTGGCTGACATCTGTAATCTCAGCACTTTGGGAGGCTGAGGGGGGCTGATCGTTTGAGGTCAGGAGTTCGAGACCAGCGTAACCAACATGGTGAAACCCTGTCTCTACTAAAAATACAAAAATTAGCCAGATGTGGTGGTGCATGGCTGTAATCTCAGCTCCTCAGGAGGCTGAGGGAGGAGAATTGCTTGAACCTGAGAGGTGGAGGTTGCAGTGAGCCAAGATCATGCCACTGTACTCCAGCCTGGGTGACGAGCAAAACTCCATCTCAAAAAAAAAAGACAAGAAAAGAAAAAAAAGAAAGTAATAAAATAAAAAAACATA
>NW_016846896.1:0-1017 GCF_001698545.2 Rhinopithecus bieti | reverse complement strand
TTTCGCATTGATGTTCATCAGGAATATTGGCCTGAAATTTTCTTTTTTTTTGTTGTATCTCTGCCAGGTTTTCACATCAGGATGATGCTGGGCTCATAAAATGAGTTAAGGAGGATTCCCTCTTTTTATATTGTTTGGAATAGTTTCTGAAGGAATAGTACCAGCTCCCCTTTGTACCTCTGGTAGAATTTGGCTGTGAATCCATCTGGTCCTGGCCTTTTTTTGGTTAGTCAGTTATTAATTGCTGCCTCAATTTCAGAACTTGTTATTGGTCTATTAGGGATTTGAGTTCTTCTTGGTTTATTCTTGGGAGGGTATATGTGTCCAGGAATTTATCCATTTCTTCTAGATTTTCTAGTTTGTGTACAGGTGTTTATAGTATTCTCTGATGGTAGTTTTTATTTCTGTGGAATCAATGCTGTTATCCCCTTAATGATTTTTTATTGTGTCTATTTGATTTTTCTCTATTTTCTTCTTTATTATTCTGGCTAGCAGTCTATTTATTATGTTGATCTTTTCAAAGAACCAGCTCCTGGATTCCTTGATTTTTTGAAGGGTTTTTCATGTCTGTCTCCTTCAGTTCTGCTCTGATCTTAGTTATTTCTTCTCTTCTGCTAGCTTTTGAATTAGTTTGCTCTTGCTTCTCTAGTTCTTTTAATTGTGATGTTAGGGTGTCAATTTTAGATCTTTTCCGCTTTTTTGTGGGCATCTAGTGCTATAAATTTCCCTCTACACACTGCTTTAAATGTGTCCCAGAGATTCTGGTATGTTGTGTCTTTGTTCTCATTGATTTCAAATAACATCTTTATTTCTGCCTTCATTTTATTTGCTCAGTAGTCATTCAGGAGCAGGTTGTTCAGTTTCCATGTAGTCGTGCAGTTTTGAGTGAGTTTCTTAATCCTAAGTTCTAATTCGATTGCACTGTGGTCTGAGAGACTGTTTGTTATGGTTTCCGTTGTTTTGCATTTGGTGAGGAGTGTTTTACTTCCAATTATGTGGTCAATTTTAACATAAGTG
>NW_016846895.1:0-532 GCF_001698545.2 Rhinopithecus bieti | reverse complement strand
GGGCAATTCTCCTGCCTCAGCCTCCTGTGTAACTGAAATTACAGATGCAAGCCACTACACTTGGCTAACTTTTGTATTATTAGTAGAGACGGGGTTTTACCATGTTGGCCGGACTGATCTTGACCTCCTGACCTCAAGCAATCTGCCTGCCTCGGCCTCCCAAAGTGCTGGGATTACAGGTATGAGTCACTGCGCCCGGCCAGAAATGTAGTGATTTTAGAAATAACATAAAAAATGCATTGGGACATGATCTCAGGATCGGAACTTATGGGGAAGTGGAAGAAGCAGCACAGTACACAAGGAAAGGAAGAACTGCAATGCAGTCACAGCAAAGACCTCAGACAATCCTATGGGGGTTCTGGAGCTAGAATGGCGCTTCAAAGCCGTCCTGAATTGGGATGGAGGTCAGGGCCTTTATACACTCACATCAAACAGCCAGTGGATGCAGGCTGACCCTGAGAAAGGTATGTACACTTTGGTAAGCCCTATCTTGGGGAGAAATTCAGCTGAGATCTATCTGTTGCCAACACTC
>NW_016846894.1:0-1012 GCF_001698545.2 Rhinopithecus bieti | reverse complement strand
GTCCCAAGGTGTAGTTTAAATCCACTCTTTGTTGACTTTCTGTCTTGATGACCTGTCTGGTGCTGTCAGTGGAATATTGAAGTCCCCACTATTATTGTGTTGCTGTCTGTCTCATTTCTTAGGTCTATTAGTAATTGTTTTATAAATTTGGGAGCTCCAGTGTTAGGTGCATATTTGTTTAGGATTGTGATATTTTCCTGTTGCACAAGGCCTTTTACTATTATTTACCATTTACTCTTGGTCTCTTTTCACTATTGTTGCTTTAAAATTTGTTTTGTCTGATAAAAGAATAGTTACCCATACTTGCTTTTGGTGTACGTTTGCATGAAATGCCTTTTCCACCGCTTTACTTTAAGTTTATGTGAGACCTTATGTGTTAGGTGAATTTCCTGGAGGCAGCAGATGGCTGGTGAGTTCTTATCCATTCTGTAGTTCTATATCTTTTAAGTGGAGCATTTAGGCCATTTACATTCAATGTTAGTATTGAGATGTGAGGTACCATTGCATTCATCCTGCCCTTTGTTGCCTGTGTACTTTGTTTTTTTGTGTGTTTTGCTTTAACTTTTTTTTTTTTTTTTTTGAGACAGAGTCTCGCTCTGTCGCCCAGGCTGGAGTGCAGTGGTACGATCTCCACTCACTGCAAGCTCCACCCCTGGGTTCACGCCATTCTCCTGCCTCAGCCTCCCGAGTAGCTGGGACTACAGGCGCCCACCACCACGACCAGCTAATTTTTTGTATTTTAGTAGAGACGGGGTTTCACTGTGTTAGCCAGATGGTCTTGATCTCCTGACCTCATGATCCGCCTGCCTTGGCCTCCCAAAGTGCTGGGATTACAGGTGTGAGCCACCGCTCCCGGCCGTATTTTTGTTTTATAGGTCCTCTGTGATTTATGCTTTAAAGAGGTTCTGTTTTGATGTGTTTCCAGGATTTGTTTCAAGAGTCTGAGCTCCTTTTAGCAGTTCTTGTAGTGGTGGCTCGGTGATGGCGAATTCTGTGAGCATTTGTTTGTCTG
>NW_016846893.1:0-1346 GCF_001698545.2 Rhinopithecus bieti | reverse complement strand
GGGCCCTTATTTTTTTTTTTTTCAGATCCCCAACTTCTCCTTTTTTTTTTTTTTTTTTTTTTTTTTGAGATGGAGTCTTGCTTTGTCACCCGGGCTGGAGTGCAGTGGCGTGATCTCAGCTCACTGCAAGCTCTTCCCAGGATTGCACCATTCTCCTGCCTCAGCCTCCTGAGTATCTGGGAGTAGCTGGGACTACAGGCGCCCACCACCATGCCCGGCTAATTTTTTTATATTTTTAATAGAGATGGGGTTTCACCATGTTAGCCAGACGGTCTTGATCTCCTGACTTCATGATCCTCCCGCCTTGGCCTCCCAAAGTGCTGATATTACAGGCATGAGCCACTGCGCCTGGCCAGTTATTACTTATTTTTTATATTTTGTGTATTTACTATAGGTTTTTTGCTTTGTGACTAATATGAGACTTAAAAATCATCTTGTTATAACAGGTTATTTTAAGCTGATAACACTTACCTGATTATGTTTTAAAAGAAACCCTATTGTTTTACTCCACCCTCACCCCACATTTAAATTTTCAGTGTTATAATGTACATGGTTTTATATTGTGTTACCCTTAACAAATTGTTGCAGCTATTATTTTTAACAATTGTGTCTTTTATACTTTATTCTAAAGACATAAGTGATTGCACACTTTCATTATAGTATCAGAGTATTCTGAATTTTATTGTGTACTTACTTTCACTAGTGAGTTCTATACTTTCATATGTTTTCATGTTACTTATTGGCATTCTTTTCTTTCAGATTGAAGAATTCCTTTCAGCATTTCTTATAAGACAGGTTTGGTGGTGGTAAACTCCCTCAACTTCTGTTAGCCTGAGAACGTCTTTGTTTCTTCATTTCTGAAGGACAGTTTTGCTGGGCACCACATTTTTGGTTGGCAGTTTTTTTCTTCAGCACTTTGAATATATCATCCCACTCTCATCTGGCCTTTAACATCTCTGCTGAGAAACCCACTGCTAGCCGTATTGTTATCCCCTTATATGGTTTTACTTCCTTTGTCTTGGTGCCTTCAGTATCCTCTCATTGTCCTGATTTTCAGCAGTTTGATTATTTTGGTGTCATCTTGTTTGGATTAAATCTGATTAGAGATC
Source organism: Rhinopithecus bieti (assembly GCF_001698545.2). NCBI lineage: Eukaryota > Metazoa > Chordata > Mammalia > Primates > Cercopithecidae > Rhinopithecus > Rhinopithecus bieti. Next base: position 237 of record NW_016846893.1, on the reverse strand, counting down.
TTTGACCTTCATATACCTAAATATTTATAACTTTTTCCAAATTTGGAAATTTTTTTTTTTTTTTTTTTTTGAGACGGAGTCTCGCTCTGTCGTCCAGGCTGGAGTGCAGTGGCTGGATCTCAGCTCACTGCAAGCTCCGCCTCCCGGGTTTACGCCATTCTCCTGCCTCAGCCTCCTGAGTAGCTGGGACTACAGGGGCCCCCCCCCTCCCCCGGCTAGTTTTTTTTTTTTTTTTTT
>NW_016846892.1:0-469 GCF_001698545.2 Rhinopithecus bieti | reverse complement strand
CTTCTCAGAGATTTACACCCTTCTTTTCATGGAGCAGTTTGCTAACACTGTTTTCCTGGAATCTGCACAGGGATATTTGGGAGTGAATTGAGGCCTATGGTGAAAAAGGAAATATCCTCAGATAAGAATTGTAAAGGTTTCTGAGAATGTTCTTTGCAATGTGTGAGTTCATCTCAGGGAGTTACACCTTTCCTTTCTTGGAGCACTTTGTTAACTCTGTTTTCCTGGAATCTGCAAAGGGATATTTGGGAGCACTTTGAGGCCTATAGTGAAAAAACAAATATCCTCAGAGAAAAACTAGGCAGAAGCTTTCTGAGAAACTTCTTTGTGATGTGTGAATTCAACTCACACAGTTACACTGTTCTTTTCATTCAGCAGTTTGCCAGCACTGTTTTCTTGGAATCCACAATGGGATATTTTGGAGCACTTTGAAGCTTATTGTAACAAAAGAAATATCCTCAGAAAAAAA
>NW_016846891.1:0-1122 GCF_001698545.2 Rhinopithecus bieti | reverse complement strand
TAATCAGATAAATCACTTTATTTCCTCTGGGGACAAACAAGAGAAGAACTTACTATTAATTCCCAGACAAAAAAAAAATGCACTGACAAATATTTCAAATCTATATCATGCCTCTTAACAGACAAGTTATTGGGGTAGGAGTCATGAAGAAATTAAGAAGTCATGAAGAAATGCAAAGACAAGAAGGCCTTCAGAAGACGTGCTTGTTGTTGATGATTTGTAATTGTTTATTTCATTGAATGAAAAGATTTTTGTTTCTGTGACACAAATCTGTATAGCCCTGTATAGCCTGTCCCCGTTCTGTGCACCCTACCCAGCCTGCCCTGTCAAGCAACTGGCAAAACTCAAAAACTTGCCCCAGGCCTCACTCAGATTGAGCTACAGTGTCCCCTGAAGTGCAGGCATTATAATGAACATAATGATGGCAGTTAAGGGAAGAGTGTGGCTTGTTCCATTCCTTTTGATTAGACATAAAACAGAAATGTATGTTTTTACTACCCTTTTCATCTTTGGCAATATTTTTTCTGTCATATGTTTTATGGGGACAATGTAGCTTCATGAACAACTTTTTGTTACAAAATGTGAGCTTGCAAAACAATGCAAATGTCTATTGATAGAGAAATGGACAAGTAAGTTACAGTGCATCCTTCAATAGATGCCTATACATCTCATGAAAAGCAGGAAGTAGACCTGTATATATCCACATGGAAAGATCTTTGAAATATGATATTAAGTGAAAAAATGGGACACAGAACAATATGTATATTACAATACCATTTGGGTAAAAAAGAAAGAAAGAAAACCAAAGATACATATATATGAACAAACACAAGAAGCTATTGATAGGCCGGGTGCAGTGGCTCACGCCAGTAATCCCAACACTTTGGGAGTCCCAGGGGGCAGATCCCTTGAGCTTAGGAGTTCAAGACCAGTCTGAGCAACATGGCAAAAGTCTATCTCTACAAAATAGTACAAAAAGAAGAAGAAGGAGAAGAAGGTACTGACAGTGGGTGTGACCTCTGGGTGGCTTAAAGGGACAGAGGTGTTTTCATTTGGTCCTGTACTGTTTTAGGAGGTGTGCTTGAGGAGGCGGTGTTTTGTTTGTTTGTTGTTTGTTCAGGG
>NW_016846890.1:6569-8176 GCF_001698545.2 Rhinopithecus bieti | reverse complement strand
TCAGAAGAAAAAAAAAAAAAAAAAAGCTACAGACCTCCCACCGAATTTGCCTGCTAGAAAATTCCTTGTGACCACCAAGAACTTACTGAACTCTAAGTCATCCCTCTGCTCACCTGAGACAAACACATATTTGACTGGTTCCTCTGATGGATAAATGCAGATTCCCTGAGCTAGACAAAGTCATAAGTGACGGTCGGGGGTGGTCGCTCATGCTTGAAATCCTGGCACTTTGGGAGGCCAAGGCGGGTGGATCATGTCAGGTCAGGAGTTCACGACTGGCCTGCCCAGTGTGGTGAAACCCTGTTTCAATTTTTTTTTTTTTGAGATTGAGTCTTGCTCTGGTGCGGTGCAGTGGTGTAATCTCTATACATTGCAACCTCTGCCTTCCAAGTTCAAGCAATTCTCCTGTCCCAGCCTCCAGAGTAGCTGGGATTATAGGCAAATGCCACTACTGCCTGGCTAATTGTTGTATTTTTAGTAGAGACAGGGTTTTAGTAGAGACAGGGTTTTAGTAGAGACAGGGTTTTGCCATGTTGGCCAGACTGGTCTTGAACTCCTGACTTCAGCTGATCTGCCTGCCAGAGCATCCTGAGTGCTAGGATTACAGGCATGGGCCACCACACCCAGTGAAACACTGTTTCTACTAAAAATACAAAAATTAGCCAGGTATGGTGGCAGGCACCCGTAATCACAGCTACCCGGGAGGCTGCAGCAGGAGTATCGCTTGAAACTTGGGGTTGGCAGAGGTTTGCAGTGAGCCGAGGTTGCACCATTGCTCTTCAGCCGGGGAAACTGGAGCAAAATTCTTTCCGAAAAAAGAAAAAAGAGATGGTCTAAGTGACTATTCCTCTACTCTTCCCCTAGATGTACATTGTGTATTTGATGAAAGTCTGATTAAAGACCAGGCATGGTGGCTCATGCCTGTAATCCCATCACTTTGGAAGGCTGAGGCGAGTGGATCACCTGAGGTTAGGAATTCGAGACCAGACTGGCCAAGATGGTGAAACCCCATCTCTACTAAAAATACAAAAATTAGCTAGGCATGGTGGCAGTCGCCTGTAATCCCAGCTACTTGGGAGGCTGAGGCGAGAGAATCACTGGAAACCCAGGAGTTCGAGGTTGCAGTAAGCCAAAATGGCGCCATTGCACTGCAACCTGGGCAATAAGAGCAAAACTCTGCCTCAAAAAAAAAAAAAAAAAGAAAGAAAGAAAGAAAGAAAAGAGAAAAGCTGATCAGACTGAAAAAATACAACCGTTTGTCTCTTATCTACTCATAACTTTTCAAAATATCTTCCTCTTTCCCAATTATCTGTCCTTTCTCTTTTAAATATGGAACCCCTCAAAATAATCTTTGGAGAAAGACACAGACCTGTCTCCCAGACATGCCTCGTTAATGTTGGCAAAAGAAACTTTTTTTTTGTAAGAGGGAATCTCACTCACTCTCTTGCCCAGACTGGAGTACAGTGGTGTGATCTTGCCTCATTGCAATCTCGCCTCCCACGATCAAGCAGTTCTCCTGCCTCAGCCTCCTGAGTAGCTGGGATGACAGCTATTTTTTTTATTTTTTGTAGAGACATGGTTTCACTTCATTGGCCAGGTCAGTCTCA
>NW_016846890.1:0-3303 GCF_001698545.2 Rhinopithecus bieti | reverse complement strand
TTTTTTTTTTTTTTTTTTGATACAAAGTCTTGCTCTATCGCCCAGGCTGGAGTGCAGTGGCACAATCTCACCTCACTGCAACCTCCACCTGCCTCCCAGCTTCAAGCAATTCTCCTGCCTCAACCTCCTGAGTAGCTGGGATCATAGGACTGTGCCACCACTCCTGGCTAATTGTTGTATTTTTAGTAGATACAGGGTTTCACCATGTTGACCAGGCTGGCCTCAAGTGACCCACCCACCTAGGCCTCCCAAAGTGCTGGGATTATACACGTGAGCCACAGACCAGGCCTCCTGCACCCCTCCCGGAGCTTTCCTGCCCTCTGAGGGGCACCCGATTTTCTCACCCTCCCACTGGCTGCTACACACTCACCCCTTTGAGGACAAGGTAGTAGAAGTCAGTGGCCAGCATGTAGTGGTGAGGGCCTGTCTCACGTTCTCTCAGTGAACCTGGGGGTGTAGGTGGACGAGTGGTGGGCCCTGGGCACCCTGGCATCTGACGCTGTTAGGCCCAGGATCTGTCGCTCTGCCACGATGTCAGTGCCTTGGGCAGATCCTCTCTTACCCATTCGGTTCTGTCTCACTCTCAGCTTGAACCATCTTCTGATAATTATTGATAACATTTACGTGTGCTACTAACACTTACTGGCCTATAGGTTTTACTGGCCTTTATGTTTTCAAATAGTCCTTGTGTTTAGTATGCATCAGATGTTCCTGGAGATTAGTTTTCTGTTTTAGGAGACAGGGTCTTGCTCTGTTGCCCAGACTGGAATGCAGCAGCCATCATAGCTCACTGCAGCCTGAACTCAAGGGATCTTTCAGCCTCCACCTCCCAAATAGCTGGGACTAAAGGCGCACACGCCACTGTGCCCTGCTAATTTGTTGTTGTGGATCTGGGCTTTTTTGAGACAAGGTCTTGCTGCATCACCCAGATTGGAGTGCAATGGTGCAATCATGGCTCTCTTCATCCTTGGCCTTCTGGGCTCAAGGGATCCTCCCACATCAGTCTCCTGAGACCACAGGTACAAACCATCATGACTACTAATTTAATTTTTTTAATTTTAGAGACCGGGTCTTGCTATGTTGCTCAGGCTTGTTTTGAACTCCTGGGTTCAAGCAATGCTCCTGCCTCAGCCTCTCAAAGTGCTGCGATTACAGGCGTGAGCCACCAGGCCTAGTGACTGGAGAATTTATTAAAAATATAAATTGCTGGACAGCCATGGTGGCACACATGTGTAATCCCAGCACTTTGGGAGGCCGAGGCGAGTGGTTCACCTGAGGTCGGGAGTTTGAGACCATCCTGACCAACGTGGTGAAACCCCATCTCTACTAAAAATGCAAAATTAGCCAGATGTGGTGGCACAGGCCTGTAATCCCAGCTACTCGGGAGGCTGAGACAGGAGAATCGCTTGAACTCATTAGGTGGAGTTTGCAGTGAGCTGAGATGGCACTGCTGCACTCCAGCCTGGGCATCAAGAGCAAAACTCCATCTCAAAGATAAAAATAATAAAATAAATACAAATTGCTGGGGACCACCCCCAGAATCTCTGATTCAGCCATCTAAAGTGGGGCCTCACCTCACATTTCTCAGGAGTTCTGAGGTGATGCTGGTGCTACTAGTTGGGGTACAAGGTTCGAGAAACACGGCATTTTTGCTTTTTTTTTAGGTGGAGTCTTGCTTTGTCACACAGGCTAGAGTGCAATGAGATCTCTGCTCAATGTAACCTCCATTTCCTGGGTTCAAGCGATCCTCCCACCTCAGCCTCCCAAAGTGCTAGGATTATAGGCATGAGCCTCCATGCCTGGCCCATGTCTTGAGGTCTTGCCAGCTGTCTGCCAGTGGGGAAGTAAACAGAATGATGGCCCTGGGCAACGTGGAGAAGGGAGGCCAGGAAAGCGGTGGGGTTCCAGGTTTTGTACCTTCAGGCGGTGCTCATTGGCTGTGTGGATGTCCTCATCATTGATGTGAGTTCGAAAGTGCCCTGGGCCCACTCCTCAGCCACCAATAGTGGGTAGCAACAACGCCAAGGGTCAGGGGATCAGACATCAGCAGCTAAGAGAGCCCCAGCCCTGGTCCCACCCTATCCCTGGTGACTGACTATTCCTGTCTAGGAGCTGAATCCTGGAAGCACACCCTGGGAGGGGGCATCTGGGGCCCCACACACCTTTACCCATGAGCCATGTGGGCCACAGGGGTCATTAAAGAATGCAGAGAGACGGTCAACAAAGCACACAGCTAAACAGCACGTGAGAATATGAAACCACATGTGGTTTCAACATGAAACCACAGACTGGCAACACTGCACTATTTCCTCAGGGATTTGGTGGAAGCCTGTGGCCACAGGGAGGGGGCCTTGGGTGGCTTGAGCCATGGTAAATACCTTGTATAGGCTATGGAGCATCTGGTCCATCTCGGCCTTGGTGAGGAGCCCTGAGATCATGCCACTGGACTACAGCCTGGGTGACAGAGGAAGACTGCATCTCAAAACAAACAAAACAAAAGAGAACAAAGTGAGTGATTAAATGTAGCTCTAAGATCGCACTCATGCTCTCAGTACATATTATTTACTGCATGCTATGTCAGATATTGCAGAGTACCCAGGAAACAACAATAAATAGGACTTCTTCTCTCTCCGGAGCCTACAGTTTTATCAAAGAGAGAGCCAAAGAAATAACGGCAGTGCCTGGCGAGAATGCTGGGAGGGCCAGGTTCGGGCTGCAACAGGGGCAGAGAATGGGAAGGCCTCCCTCAGCCTGGGGGAGTTGAGGTAAATCTTCCCACAGAGGGGACAGCTATGAGGATACTTGGACACCGAACAGGAATCTTTTCAGCCATGCATCGTGGGACTCATGCCTGGATTCCCAGTACTTTGGAGTCCAAGGCGTGAGAATCACTTGAGGACAGGAGTGCAAGAGCAGCATGATAGCAAGACTCCATCTCTACCAAAAATTTTAAAAATAGGCTTCACATGGTGGTGATGTCTGTAGTCCCAGCTACTCAGGAGGCTGAGGCAGAGGAATCACTTCAGCCCAGGAGTTCAAGTCTGCATTGAGCTATGATGGCACTACTGCACTCCAGCCTGGGCAAGAGAACAAGACCCTGTCAAAACAAAACAAAAAAAAAGGACTAACACAGTGGATCACACTTGTAATTCCAGCATTTTGGGAGGCCAAGGCAGGAAGATCAATTGAGTCCAGGAGGTCGAGACCAGCCTGGGCAACATAGCAAGATCCTATCTCTAAAGTCTTTTTTGTTGTTGTTACAGATGAAGTTTCACTCTTGTTGCCCAGGCTGGAGTGCAGTGG
>NW_016846889.1:0-1545 GCF_001698545.2 Rhinopithecus bieti | reverse complement strand
TTGGAACAATATCAAGTGTCACTAATAGATTCTTCAATCTTTCCGAGCAGAAGTGAAGCTCAAAGAATAATTTAACTCCCCTAATATTACGTCAAGACTGATTCAATCTTGAACTGAGTTGGCTGGTAGAAATTAAAACCATGCAGTGTTTATGATAAAATGCATATTGTTGAGAGCTGACCCTTTTAGCACCTATTTGTGAGATCTAAATTTATTGTGTGTGTTATTTATGTGGAGAGAATAAAAGGAGTAGAATAGGAGATGTAGATAGTCTATTCTGATAAGTTCACTCTGTTCTGGCTCCTAGCAATGCCTGGAGCAGAGATCCAACTGTGGCTGTTTATAATACAGCCTTACTGGGTACCAGGAAGCATTTTCAAATAGTACTCTATTATTTCTTATTTCCTGAAAACAGATACCTTATTTGAGACATATATTTAGATATCATTGTTATTTTATTTTCCTTCAAAGGAGATAATTAAAATTCAGTCTATTTTTGGGTCTGGAGTGTCATTGTAATTCACATTCGCTAATTTTGGCAAGCAGTCTTCTACTGTTATGATTTTCCATTTCCTTACTTGGTACTTTCTGACATGAGAAATAGAGGGAAAGTTTTGATATTAAGTAAATGTGTTCTTGAGTCACATGTACCACAGCAAATAATCAGTGGAACTTTTAGATAAATGAAGGCTTCATAATTGGACTTGACTTGATCTACTATAACAGATGAAAAATGAAGCAATTTAAGGGCAAATACCAAAGGTGGGGAAACTTTTAGTTCATAACAAAGAGGTTCTTCACATGTTTTGAGGAACATGTGGTATTTTGGGGAAGGCTGTCTGGTTTCTGGCTTATTACCTTATGGGCATGATTAAAAGAAAATTAGGGGAAAAACCAGACATTAATCACAAATGACACTATTCATAGGTCATTTGGAATTTTTTTCCATTATTGATTTGGAAGTAGTGATGATATTTAGTTCAGCATTTGTATTATGTTACTTTCTCTATTAAACAATTCTAACATTTGGCACAGTGTATTTAAATATTAATTACAGTAAACTCTAAGAAGCTGACATGATGACCAATTTCAAGCTTGATTATATAATCTAGTATTGAATAATAGAAACTTGGGAAATTAGTTTTATAAAAGAGAATAAATAAAATATTAAACATTTAAAATATTTCGTTGGAAACCATAATATTAATATTGAAAGTCTTCCATTAATTAATTAAAACATTGTCATTACTTTAGAAATGTACCATTTTATAGAAGATTAATAAAAAGTATTAAAAACTGAGTTGTGATGTAGTTTTAAGATATTATGTACTCTAGGTCAAAATGTTCCTTTAAATTCTCAAGACAACATAGAGCTGACTCACAAAAATATTGTGTGCACTTTTGTGAAAAGGGTACTATTGTTAAAAAATACGAACTTTCTTCTGGCTGTTGTAACATATTAAAATCTGATTTAGTTTTCTGGACACTTAATTTTCTTTATCTCAGATCCCTCAACTACTCCTTTTTTTTTTTTTTTTTTTTTTT
>NW_016846888.1:0-1119 GCF_001698545.2 Rhinopithecus bieti | reverse complement strand
TGCATTTTATATATCAGACCTTTTTAGTTTCATTTTCTGCTTTGTCTGGCTTCTTGCCACCAAGTCATATACTGTCATCCCAGTTTTTCTACATAACCCACCTCTTTTTTTTTTTTTTTTTGAGACGTAGTTTCACTTTTGTTGCCCAGGCCAGAATGCAATGGTGCGATATTGGCTTACAGCAAACTCCACCTCCTGGGTTCAAGTGATTCTCCTGCCTCAGTCTCCTGAGTAGCTGGGATTACAGGTGCACACTACCATGCCCAGCGAATTTTGTATTTTTAGCAGAGATGGGTTTTCACCATGTTGGTCAGGCTGGTCTTGAACTCCTGACCTCAGGTGATATGCCCGCCTCAGCCTCCCAAAGTACTGGGATTACAGGAGTGAGCCACTGTTGCCCCCACCTCCTTTTTTTCTTTCTTTTTTATTCGTTAAATTCTAGGGTACATGTGCACAACGTGCAGGTTTGTTACATACTCACATTAATTTTATGAGACCAATGAAACTTTGATCCTCAAACCTTGCAAGGACAATTCATAAAAAAAAAATACAGGCCAATCTTATTCGTGGTCTAAATGTTATCAAACCGAATTCAGAAATGTATAGCAATATATGTAAAGGATAATACATTATGATCAAGGTGAGTTCATTCTGTGAATGCAAAGTTGACTTAACATTACAAAATACAACCCACTCAATTAATGGTTTAAAGGAGAAAACTGATACTCATGAGATTTTCTCCACCAGGTATCGAGCCTAATTATAAAGCTATTGTAAGTAACTGTGTGTGTAGTATTAGAACAAAAATGGAGGCCCCAAAATTGACACTTGTGTTACTTAATGTAATAGAAATGGTATCGCATATTATTAGGGAAGGGGTGGGTATTTCAATGAATAATGCTGGGACAACTGGTCATCCATGTAGGAAAAAAATGATACAAGACCTCTATCATATCACATACAAAAATTAATTACAGGATGAATTAAGATCTAAATTTGAAAGATAGAAATGTAGCGATTTGAATTTTTTTTTTTTTTCTGAGACAGAGTCTCACTCTCGTGCAGGCTAGAGTACAGTGGCACAATCAAAGCTCACTGCAGTCTCCGCCTCCCAGGTTT
>NW_016846887.1:0-470 GCF_001698545.2 Rhinopithecus bieti | reverse complement strand
TTGAGACCTAAGTTGGAAAAGTAAACACCCTCAGATAATAACTACAAAGAAGCTTTCTGAGAAACTGCTTTGTGATTTGTTAATTCATCTCACAGAGTTACATGATTCTTTTCATGGATCAGTTTGGTAGCACAGATTTTGGGGAATATAAGAAGGAATGTTTTGGATGGCATTGAAGCCTACGGTGACTAAGGATATATCCCCAGATAAAAACTGAAAGAAGCTTTCTGGGAAAGTTCTTTGTGATGTGTGAATTCATCTTACAGAGATACAGCATTGTTTTCGTGGAGCAGTTTGCTAACAGAGTTTTCATGTGATCTGCAAAGGGATATTTGGGAGTGCATTGAGGCCTATAATGAAAGAGTAAATATCCTCATATAATAACTAGAAAGAAGCTTTCTGAGAAACTACTTTGTGACTTGGGAATTCACCTCACAGAGTTACATGATTCTTTTCAAAGAGGTGCTTGA
>NW_016846886.1:0-469 GCF_001698545.2 Rhinopithecus bieti | reverse complement strand
TGATTTTAATTTATTTTATTTTTTTTAATTTTGCTTTAAATTCTGGGATACATGTGCAGAATATGCAGGTTTGTTATGTAGGTATACATGTTCCATGGTGGTTTGCTACACCCATCAACCTAGCGCCTAGGTTTTTTTTGTTGTTTGTTTTTTTGTTTTTTTTTTTTTTGTTTGTTTGTTTGTTTTGAGACAGAGTCTTGCTCTGTCACCCAGGCTGGAGTGTAGTGGCCGGATCCTGGCTCACTGCAACCTCCGCCTCTCAGGTTCATGCCATTCTCCTGCCTCAGCCTCCCGAGTAGCTGGGACTACAGGTGCCCGCCACCTTGCCTGGCTAGTTTTTTGTATTTTTTAGTAGAGACGGGGTTTCACCATGTTAGCCAGGATGGTCTCGATCTCCTGACCTTGTGATCCGCCCGTCTCAGCCTCCCAAAGTGCTGGGATTACAGGCTTGAGCCACCGTGCCCAGCCC
>NW_016846885.1:0-469 GCF_001698545.2 Rhinopithecus bieti | reverse complement strand
TGAAGAACTGAAGGAGTCCTGCATCTTTTTTTTTTTATCTGCTTCTGTTTAAAAAGCCAACATTCCTCTGCTTCATAGGTGTTCTGCATTTGAGGTGTAGTGAAATCTTTGCTGTTCACCAGATGTAATGTTTTAGTTCCTTACAAACAGGGTTGGGGGGGGGAAGGGCGTGCAAAAACTAACATTGAAAGTTTGAAACAGCAGCAGAGTGAGTGGATTTTATTTTTTGTTATTGTTGGTGGTTTAAAAAAATTCCCCCCATGTAATTGTGAACACCTTGCTTTGTGGTCACTGTAACATTTGGGGGGTGGGACAGGGAGGAAAAGTAACAATAGTCCACATGTCCCTGGCATCTGTTCAGAGCAGTGTGCAGAATGTAATGCTCTTTTGTAAGAAAAGTTTTATGATTTTAAAAATAAATTTAGTGAGCCTATTTTGGTGGTCATTTTTTTTTTAAGACAGTCATTTT
>NW_016846884.1:0-2026 GCF_001698545.2 Rhinopithecus bieti | reverse complement strand
CTGAGTCCTAAATTTCAGTTGGGCAAAAATCTCTTTATTTGGAACTCCCTTCCACTTCTCTGACACACCTGTCACATGTAAGATAAGGCCCATAGAAGAGAGACTGGGATGAGAGTCTCTTACCTCCATCTGACACTGTCCCCATGCCTTCTACTCCCCCATGACTGGAACAGAACATTCTTTTATTTTACTTATCTTTCATGTTGACATAAGGATTCCTATAGTAAATCCAGATCATAAAGGGAAGTCTTTGGGATTTGTACTTTCTCTTGTAGAATTCAAATTCATTTGAAATGTTTAAAGGAAATTGACTAACAGATAAAGAAACACAAAATGGAAGGGATTACCAAATACAAATCAATACAACATCAGTAGCAGGAAAAGCTCTCTGTAAAAATAAACTTGGAGTTCAAAGGGAGTTGTATTAGTCAGGATTCTCTGGAGGGACCAAACTAATAGAATATATATATCTGTATACACACACACACACACACACACACACACACACACACACACATATATATATGAGGTTATTAAGTAGTATTAACTCACACAACCACAAGGTTCCACAACAGACCATCTGCAAACTGAGGAACAAGGAAACCAGTCCAAGTCCCAAAGCTGAAGATCTTGGAGTCCGATGTTTGACGGCAGGAAGCATGGGAGAAAGATGTAGGTTGTGAGGCTGGGCCAGTCTATTCTCTTCATGTTTTTCTGCCTGCTTTATATCCTACTCGTACTGGCAGCTGATTAGATGGTGCCCACCCAGATTGAGGGTGGGTCTGCCTTTCTTAGCCCACTGACTCAAATGTTAATCTCCTTTGGCAACACCCTCACAGACACACCCAGGATCAATACTTTGCATTCTTCAATCCAATCAAGTTGACACTCACTATTAACCATCACAGGAGTCATCATGCTTTAAAAGGGGCCTAAAAGGTGTGGCATCAGCAGTTTTAATATGTGTGTCCAGAGAGCGTCTCTTAAGCTATCTCTCTCCAGCATTGTCTGGTAACTTCAGAGACTACTTGAGAATCAGAGACAAACTATCCTGAAGCTTGTGGTGTGTTCGTGGAGTTACGGGGGCAAGCTCAGGTGTATGTTCATGTCTGTATTAGTCTTGAAGGTTTGTGGAGGCCTACATGACCTATTCATTAGATAACATCTTCCTCATTCTCCCTCAAATTTATTGTATATGCCATGTAAAATGTCAGTAAAATAATTTTATGATTAAGAAGAAAAACAAGGCACGGCAAAGTATTCCTATAGCTTTACTATACATAACCAGAAATCTACAGGAGTTATTGTGGGAAACATATGCATTGCAAAATTACTTGCAGAGTTGAAGAGAGATTCTTCAGTCATGTCTCCACCCTGGCAAGGAAGCCTAAAGTCTCAGGTGACTCTTTATTAAGTATTAAACAAATATTTGTGTAATCTCTCGTAATAGCTATTTGGTAGTCTTATATAAGTTGGTAATTTAGCACTGAACTGGGGAGCAGCAGAAGACCAACCAATAAATGAATAAATAAGGCCAGATTGCGATCAGTGTTAGGAAGCAAATACTCTAGGTGCTAGTCTACAAACTCACTACTTTAAACAGGGTGGTAAGAGAAAGCTTCTCTGAGCAGAAACCCTAAGATTTATAAGGATACTTCTATATCATGGGAAAATGGAAGAAACAACCCAGGGGGAGAGTGTACCATGAGAATGGGGACTGGCTAAACTTTATGCTGAAAGGAAGAGCAAGTAATGGGCAATGGCTAGTGAGAAAGAGTAGAGTGACCAATATGGTTGGAGGTACACCAGGAGAGTTATTTTCACACATCTAAAATTTAAAAGATAGTATAAAAAGAGACAGGAGAGAAAGCAGGGAGCGAGGGAGGAGAGTAGGATTTGAAAAGGAGGGAGGTGTCAAATGTATTGAAGGCATTTGGACATATAGTATAAAAGGATGAGGACGTGATCATAGGATTAGGCAATATGAAGGCCATTGGTGCCTTTAACAAAAGCATATTTCTGTTGA
>NW_016846883.1:0-2025 GCF_001698545.2 Rhinopithecus bieti | reverse complement strand
GGGGTCTGGGGCAAGTTTTAAAGGGTCAGAGCACAAGGGGAAGAATTTGGGAATGTTGGCTTGTCAAGGTCTGATTTGACCATTTGAATAAGGTATGCTGGGGTGGATTTTAGCCCTGTTATATGGTTTGAATTTGTGTCCCTGCCCAAATCTCATGTGATCCTCAATGTTCAAAGAGTGGTCTGGTGGGAGGTGATTTGATCATGGGGTAAACGTCCCCCTTGCTGTTCTCATGATAGTGAATGTGTTCTCACGAGATCCGGTTGTTTAGTTTGTAGCGCCACCCCCTTCTCTCTCTTCCTCCTGCTCCAGCCATGTAAGACATGATACCTTCCTCTTCACTTTCCACCATCATTGTGAGTTTCCTGAGGCCTCTCCTGCCGTGCTTCCTGTACAGCCTGTAGAACCATGAGTCAATCAAACCTCTTTTTAAAATAAATTATCCAGTCTCAGGTAGTTCTTTATGGCAATGTGAGAATGAACTAATACATTCTGAATCTTCTGGGCCAAAAGGTCCCTCACCTTTGAAAGGGTTCCAGTATTTAAGTTCTGATCATGTCCCAGCCTTTTTGGTTCTGTAGGGAGGAATCCTTGGTTCTGAGTCTTGTTAGAGGTCAAATCTTTTTCTATTGCATGTGATGGGGTTACATAACTTCCAGTTTAGGCTCTGTTATACCTACAAGATAACTTGACATTATCTTATCAACAGAGTAGGCCCACTATAGGTTGGTCTTGCGGTTACAATAATAGGAAAGGTAAACCAACATGTTACATAGAATATTTTCTTTTTCAAACATTTTATGACACATATTGAAGGAATAATTTTGTGAGCAGATCATGCTATATTTAAATCTGAATAACATAATATTCTATTTAAATTTTGTTTTTTTAAGATATAAATTTTTAAATACATTTCTGTTATGGCACTTGTCTTACTTAGAAACATTAATATCCTGCTCACTCTCCTTCATGCCCAGTGACTAAACATTGCATTCAGGCTTCTTCATTTTCAGGCCTATCCACTTTCCCGCTGATACTTCTAGCACTGCACCTTCATTTTGGTCATGCTAATTTCCATATATTCTTCATTGCTCACCCTACACAAACAGACGGACCATGGATAATGTCCATTATTGTCTTTCATGTATTGTTGATTCTCTCTCTCCTCTCTTTCACAGTAAACAAGTGGAGTTCTGCCCTTTCACCACTGTCATTCTGACTCCCATGACAGTCTATTACATTTGGACATATAAACCAAAAATAAAATTATAAGCCCCTTAACCAACTGAAAGGACTCCCAACCTTTGACTAAGGGAACCTGAAGACCTAGTTCAGGTTATGACAGGAAGGGGGTTGGACATGCTCCATTATACCTGTTCCCTAACATATACCCCAGTTTAACCAATCAGCATTAACATTAAAATAGATTTGTCATAAGATTGACAAAACACTCTTTGTAACAATAAAGCGTCAAATTCCAACCTGTCTCTGGTATAGCATCACATGACAGAGAGAAGACCCTGAAGAAAATCAAAGTGTTCTACCCTAAAATATATTTCTTTGACATATTTTGAAATGGACTTGCAAAGTCATCTCTTGTGGGGAAAATTTGCATCCTGTAGAGAATCTCCTTCCCTTTCTAGGTCTTTTCCAGATCCAGGAGAGATTTAACTAAGAGTTTAACACCTTTTACTGTCCCAAAAGAGACATTTACCATCTATTCTCTCTGAAGCTTTCTACTCAGAGGCTTCATCTACATAACAAGAACATTGGCTTCCATAACCCTTCTTATCTTAATTCAAGCATTTCTTTCTGCTGATTCAACTCTTTAGGCAAAGTTTAATTCTTTTTTATTTATTTATTTATTTATTTATTTTGAGAAGGAGTGCTCTGTTGCCCAAGTTGGAGTATCGATCTGGCTCACTCTAAACTCCTACCTCTGATTCAAGAGATTCTCTTGCCTCAGCCTCCCAAGTAGCTAAGGTTACAGGTGCCCACCACCTCGTCTGGCTAATTTTTAGTTAC
>NW_016846882.1:0-555 GCF_001698545.2 Rhinopithecus bieti | reverse complement strand
ATATATTATAAATTAATATAACAAATATATATTAATATATACACACATACATATTACACACACACACACACACACATTTTTAGCTAAAACCCCTGAAGGGCTACAACCTGAGAGTAAGGTTTAATCACAACTAGACTAGCTCTTACAAAGCCCAGGGTCAAGTTTATCTCAAGCCTACTTTTCCCAGAGGTAAAAGTAAATCCTGTCTGAGGGAAGATCCAGAGCCTTGTATAGCTCCTTTGATATTTCATTTTTCAAAATATCTAGCATTTAATGAAAAATTACCACAAATATCAAAAAATAAGATCAACTGACTAAAGAGCAAAAGGAAAAAAAAAAAACAGATATTAGAGTTTGCAGACATGAACTTTAAAAGCAGTACAATTAGCCGGGCGTGGTGGCTCACACCTGTAATCCCAGCACTTTGGGAGGCCGAGGCAGGTGGATCACGAGGTCAGGAGATTGAGACCATCCTGGCTAACACAGTGAAACCCCGTCTCTACTAAAAATGCAAAAAAAAATTAGCCGGGCGTGGTGGTAGACACCTGTAGTCCC
>NW_016846881.1:0-1015 GCF_001698545.2 Rhinopithecus bieti | reverse complement strand
GTTTTCAAAAGAAAAATGTTAAGTATGCATTTTCCCAAATTGCTTTGTTTACTAAGTTTTCCACTTTGGAGATTATTTTGGTATTCTGTGTTTTGTGTTGATTGGTTATTGCTGGTACTGTCTTTACTTATTCTCCATTGAAAAGGTGTATACCCTTTATTCTAAAGTCATGCTAAATTATTATAAATGAATAACTATTATTTCTCCTTATTATTCACTAATTAGAATTTCTGTTTTCCTCTCAGAGCTCTAAAATCAATTATAAATTCATAATTAAATTCTCATTAGAATGAAAAAATAAGCAATACACATAGAACAAAATTCTTCCGAGGCCACCTACTTCTCCAATAGTTGCCCACTCCCTAGATGCAGTTAACATGTTTTCTCCAAATTATTCTATTAATGTATTATAAATCTAATCAGTTTAAACATGGAGTTACTTTTTAAATTTGATGACTTAATTTTAAAATCTAATACATAGAAATGTGGACTTTTATATATTTAGTTTAGATGGCTACTTTATTAAACTATCTCTTTCCTTTTGATTAGTTGTTTCTAGGTATATAATTCTATTCTCCATTAATAATGATACTTTTTGTTCCCTTTGTAATGACTAACATGCTTCAAGTTCTGTGAATGACAATGCAGACAGAACCCATTCTTAGTCTAGCTACAGTTACAGTAATTTGTCATTAAATGATGATGTTGGTGTTTGAGACCTAAAATGATTAATTTTATTCATTTTAATACTTTATGTTACAGTACAGTAATGACAATGATGATAGCTAACAGTTATTGAGAAGCCCAAGCAATGTGCCATATATCAATGTAACTACCTTACTTTCCTTATCTCACTTTGTCTTTCTAAGAACCCATGGCGTAATGCAGAAACTAACTTTTGAGGATTGATCAGCTAGTTCGCAGTAGAAGTAGAACTCAAACTTAGTTTATAGTAATGCAAACTATTCATTATTTTAATTACTATGCTATTTATTTAATAATATATACATATATA
>NW_016846880.1:0-468 GCF_001698545.2 Rhinopithecus bieti | reverse complement strand
TTGACATGTGAATTCATCTCACAGTGTAACACCATTCCTTTCATTGAGAAGTTTGCTAACACTTTTTTCCTGAAATCTGCAATGGTATATTTGGGAGTGCATTGAGGCCTATTGTGAAAACGAAATATCCTCAGAGAAAACTAGAAAGAAGCTGTCTGAGAAACAGCTTTCTGGTGTGTGAATTCATCTCACAGGGTTACACTGTTCTTTTCATTGAGCAGTTTGCTAACACTGTTTAGTTGGAATTTGCAATGGGATATTTTGGAGCACGTTCAAGCTTACGGTGACAAAGGAAATATCCTCACACAAAAACTAGAAAGAATCTTTCAGAGAAACTGCTTTGTGATTTGTGAATTCATCTTGCAGAGATACAGATTTATTTTCATGGAGCAGTTTGATAGCACTGTTTTTATGGAATCTGCAATGAGATATTTTGGATCGCATTGAAGCCTATGGTGACCAATGAAA
>NW_016846879.1:0-1015 GCF_001698545.2 Rhinopithecus bieti | reverse complement strand
AGGTTAGTGCTTTCAGAAAAACTCGTGTGTTTTACTTTAATGTCCAGTTCACAGAAAACTGGATGATACCCCTTTAACTTTAGTTAATATGTTTACACACATAATTTTTTAAATTAATGTTTTAAAACTTGCTTAAATTTTCAAAACAAAATTTTTTTAACCTTTTAATGTAGGTAAACATTTACATTCTTTTGCCTCCTTATAATCCTTTTACCAAAGGTATATTTTACTTTCCTTATACACCTTGCACATAAACTGTTTTTTTTTTTTTTTCAATAGTTTTACATTCAGGAGGCCTAGTTACTTTTAAATTATACAACATTTCTCGCATAAATTTTTTATAACATTTTTTCATGACTTTCGCAGACAATTCTTCAACATGCCTCAACTTTCTGATTTACTACAAACATTTCTGTCTTTAAACAACCAGTTAATTTATTTCAGGACAAGAATTTACCATATAACACTCTTTTTACATAAATTCTGCCCCGCCTTCCCCCCCCCCTTTTTTTTTCAATGATGATAACCATTTTTTCCAAAGCAAACTTCTTTTATGTCTGTGGACTAGACTGTCTAAGGCCACAAGATTAGAAGTTACTATAATACATGTTATACTGTTAACTTTTAGCAAACTTTACTTTTGTTGAAAATCTTGTAAGTTTGGGATTTTAATTATCCTTTGCTATTAGTAAGATCTTGTTTTGTCCAAATTAACTTAGAATTGGTATAGATGGCTTTTTTTTTTTTCCCTTCAATTACCTGGGAGGAACCGTGGATCCTCCTGTCCTGAAGAGAGCTCCTCCTAGGTCTGGTCGGACCTTTGTATGGTAATTAAGATTTAGAACCCCTGTTGGGAAACCTGCTGGGTTAAGGGACTTTTCAGTGGTTAATGTTAAGTCACCCTTTTTGTTTTGTTTTGTTTTGTTTTTTCCTTAGGATACTTCTGAACTGGTGAGGTGTGCTCACAATGAGGTTTCCTCTAAAAGTTTTTTTTTTTTTAACTTTTTTCTGTTAG
>NW_016846878.1:0-466 GCF_001698545.2 Rhinopithecus bieti | reverse complement strand
CCCATTTCATGAATTTGCATTTTCTACCTGATTGATATTCTCTAAAAGCTGATTAGATTCTGCCCACCAGATTAAGGTGAACCTGCCTTCCCCAGCTCACTGATTCAAACATTAATTGTTTTTGGGAAAATATCCAACAGATGCACCCAGGATTTTTACCCTGTATACCTCAATACAATGAAGTCAACACTCAGTTGACCATCACAAATCCACTCCTTGACAAATTCAACCATACACCTCTCCTAAGGTCATACCTAATCTTCAAGTAAACACAATAATAACATCATAATTCCACCTAACATAATACAACTATCTTTGTTACAACCACTAATTCACCAATCCCAAATGCAAACACTATTACATGAAGTTAACAATCGTCAAATGCTGATTTGACATCAATGGATCTTATGTCACATGATAAAGAAAAAAAAAGATGAAGATACTATTAAATGTGTACATACACAGC
>NW_016846877.1:0-553 GCF_001698545.2 Rhinopithecus bieti | reverse complement strand
CGATTACACTATTCTTTTCATTTATCAGTTTGGTAGCAGTGTTTTTGGGGAATCTAGGAAGGACTATTTTGGATCACATTGAAGCCTATGGTGACATAGGAAATATCCTCAGAAAAAAACTAGAAAGAAAGTTGCTGAGAAAGTTCTTTGTGATGCACGAATTCATCACACAGAGTTACACATTTCTTTTCAGGGAACAGTATTCTAAAACTGTTTTAATGGAATCTGCAAAGGCATATTTCGGAGTGCATGGTGGTTTATAGTAAAAAAAGAAATATCCTCAGATAAAACTAGAATGAAGCTTTCTGAGAAACTGTTTTGTAATTTGTGAATTCACCTCACAGAGGTACATGATACTTTTCATGAAGCAGTTTGGTAGCACTGTTTTGGGGAATGTGAGAAGTGATATTTTGGATCGCACTGAAGTCTATGGTGAGAAAGGATATATCTTCATATAAAATCTAGAAAGAATATTTCTGAGAAAGTTCTTTGTGATGTGTAGATTCGTCTCACATAGTTATACTGTTATTTTCATTGAGAAGTTTCCTAACAC
>NW_016846876.1:0-2022 GCF_001698545.2 Rhinopithecus bieti | reverse complement strand
CGACAGAGCGAGACTCCGTCTCAAAAAAAAAAAAAAAAAAAAAGATTTTAACCAGGGCCGGGCACGGTGGCTCAAGACTATAATCCCAGCACTTTGGGAGGCCGAGACGGGCGGATCACAAGGTCAGGAGATCGAGACCATCCTGGCTAACCCGGTGAAACCCTGTCTCTACTAAAAAAATACAAAAAACTAGCCGGGTGAGGTGGTGGGTGCCTATAGTCCCAGCTACTCGGGAGGCTGAGGCATGAGAATGTTGTGAACCCGAAAGGCGGAGCTTGCAGTGAGCTGAGATCCGGCCACTGCACTCCAGTTTGGGCGACAGAGTGAGACTCCGTCTCAAAAAAAAGATTTTAACCAGAAGTGTGTGAGAATTCCAGTTCCTCCACTCCTCTCCAACACTTGATGTGGTCAGTCTTCTTTTATTTATTTTTATTTTTTTAAATTTAAACAGAGATGGGGTCTCACCATGTTGCCCAGGCTAGTCTTGAACTCTTGAGCTCAAGTGATCCTCCCAAAGTGCTGGGATTACAGGTATGAGCCACTGCACCCCGTCCAGTGTTAATATTAGCCATTGAACAGGGAAGCCAACATTGTTTTAATTTTTTGACTAGGTAAGCATTCACATGCTTCAATTTTTTTTTTTTCTGCTCTTGTCGTCCAGGCTATAGTGCAGTGGCTTGATCTCGGCTCATTGCAACCTCTGTCTTACAGGTTCAAACGATTCTCCTGACTTGGCCTCCCAAGTAGCTGGGATTACAGGCACGTGCCACTACACCTGGCTAATTTTTGTATTTTTAGTAGAGACGAGGTTTTGCCATTTTGGCTAGGTTGATCTTGAACTCCTGACCTCAGGTGATCCGCCTGCCTCGGTCTCCCAAAGTGCTGGAATTATACGCATGAGCCACTGCGCCCGTCCTCAGTTTTTTTTTTTTGAGATAGGATCTTGCTGTCATCCAGGCGGGAGTACCATGGTGCCATTATCCTCACTGCAGCCTCAAACTCTTGGACTCAAGTGATCCTCCCACCTCAGCCTTCCAAGTAGTTGGAACTATAGGTATGTGACACCACGCCAGGTTAATTGATGTATTTTTGTGTGTGTGGAGATGGGGTGTCATTATGTTGTCCAGGCTGGTCTCGAACTCCTGGCCTCAAGTGATCCTCCTGCCTTGGCCTCCGAAAGTGCTGGGATTATAGGTTCAAATATTTTTTTTTTTTTTTTTTGAGGCGGAGTCTCGCTCTGTCGCCCGGACTGGAGTGCAGTGGCCAGATCTCAGCTCACTGCAAGCTCCGCCTCCCGGGTTTACGCCATTCTCCTGCCTCAGCCTCCCGAGTAGCTGTGACTACAGGCGCCCGCCACCTCGCCCGGCTAGTTTTTTTGTATTTTAGTAGAGACGGGGTTTCACCGTGTTAGCCAGGATGGTCTCGATCTCTTGACCTCGTGATCCACCCATCTTGGCCTCCCAAAGTGCTGGGATTACAGGCTTGAGCCACCGCGCCCGGCCAGGTTCAAATATTTTAAACATCTAAAAGTATATAGTAAAAAGTCACTTCCACCTTTGTTTCACATCCTCCACTCTCTCTCCCCTTTATGTAACCACTTTTACAGGTATTTTGTGTATCCTTCCAGAATTTCGTTACTCAAATTCTAATGAATATTCTTGGTTTTCCTACTCTTTGACATAAAAAGTATCACATTGGCCAGGTACAGTGGCTCACGCCTGTAATCCCAGCACTTTGGGAGGCCAAGGCGGGCAGATGTCTTGAGGCCAGGAGTTCGAGACCAGCCTGACCAACATGGCAAAACCCCGACTGTACTGGAGATACAAAAATTAGCCAGGCATGGTGGTGCACACCTGTAATCCCAGCTACTTGGGAGGCTGAGGCACAAGAATCGCTTGAACCTGGGAGGTGGAGGTTGCAGTGAGCCAAGATCACACCACCGCATTCCAGCCTGGGTGATAGAGTGTGACTGTCTCAAAATAAAATAAAAAATAAGGCCGGGCGCGGTGGCTCAAGCCTGTA
>NW_016846875.1:0-2152 GCF_001698545.2 Rhinopithecus bieti | reverse complement strand
CAGGAAGGAAAGAATTATGGAAGGAAGGAAGGAAGGAAGGAAGGAAGGAAGGAAGGAAGGAAGGAAGGAAGGAAAAGAAAGAAAGAAGGGAGGGAGGGAGAGAAGGAAGGAAGGAAGGAAGAGAAAGAAAGAAAGAAGGGAGGGAGGGAGAGAAGGAAGGAAGGAAAAGAAGAAAGAAGGAAGGAAAGAAAGAGAAAGAAAGAGAGAGAAAGAAAGACGGAAAGAAAGAAAGAAAAAGAAAGAAAGAAAGAAAGAAAGAAAGAAAGAAAGAAAGAAAAGAAAAGAAAAGAAAAGAAAAGAAAAGAAAAGAAAAGAATAGGAAAGAAAAGAAAAGAAATTTACAGGCAAATATCAGAAGAATCAACTAAAAACATGATTGCCATTAGAAAGTAGAGATGGAGGAACAGAGAACAACTATGTCTGATAAAATCTTATAGAATGATTTGCTTTTAAATCTCCTTATTGATAAAGCTAAACACATACACAACTGATTTTAAGAATTAAATTAAAATTTTAACTATCCTCGTTAAAAAATGTGGAAGACACAAAAAAAGTAGAAAAGAGAAAATCATTGGTTCTCTACTCCTGAGAGTGAGGGAGCTCACAAGTACTATAAATATGACTTTTTAAAAAATTCTTTTTTGTAAAGATGGGATCTTCCTGTGCTGCCCAGGCTTGTCTCAAATTCCTGAGATCAAGTAATCCTTCTGTCTCAGCCTTCCAAAGTGTTGGGATTACAGGTGTGAGTCATCACACCCATCCAAATATGACTTTTAAATATCTAAGTTGTAATTTTAAAATATATAATAAAATTTAATCCCAAATTAAAATAAAATTATAAACACAATTTTAAAATAAACCGAATTTGACTGCTTTTACTCACAATAAAAATTTGTTATTACATATGCTTTATGAAAATCCTTAATCATGGCTCTGTAGTTGGATATTATAATTTTTTTCTTGGACTGTTTCTATTGTAAACAGAGATCCAAGGAAGAGTACGGTGCCTAAAACAGTGGCTGCAACATGGTGGGAACTCAATAAATGTTTGTGAAATGATAAATGAGTGAATGAGAAATCCTAATTCATTAAACACTTGTGAGCATCTAATATCCTACCTTCAGGGCTCAAGTTCATTGAACGCATAGACTGCGCCATATTAATGATTGGGCTCTGGTCTGGGATGAATGATCGGTGACCCACCAGGTGCCTGGCACGCACCTATCACAGACGGGGATTCCATAATAAATATGACACTTTTTGAGCTATCTAACATATTACATCTCACAGATTCCTGAGTAGAGTGTCCTTCTAACCTATGATAGCTGAAACAGGGGATCTTCATTCACTTATTCAACAAGTATGCAGTGAATGCCTTCTGAGTGCCAGGCACCGTTCTAGGCTTAGTGTGCGAAACACACCCAAATCTCTAGCCTCATAGAGCTTAATTTCTACTATAGGGAGAGATAATAAACAGCACAAATAAGTAAAATATGCATATGTTACATAGTGATAACTGCTACAGAGAAAAAGTAAGTAGCAAACAGGGACAGGGAATGTCAGAAATGTGATGAGGGGGAGAAGAGTTGCAATTAAAATTAGTCGCCAAAGTCCCATGGAGGTGAAGGTGCATTCAGATCTGAAGGCAGCAAGGGAGGAGCCATCTGAACCCATGCTGCTCCGAGGCAATGCAGAGTGGGAAGGGGAGAGGTGGTATCCACCTGCTCTGTGACCCCTCATCTACCATGCATGGCAGAGCAAGCTACTCAACCTCTCTCTGGAGCCCTCAGAGTGGGAGTAACACTAACTCCTAGAATACATAATAGTACATGAAGATTCCAGAGACTGAATTTTTTTGCTATCCTCTGTGATTTTTGTGATTCATCAGAGAAACATCTCTCCCCACCTACCTACTCGATCCCCAAACACCATCTCCCTCCTCTCAACCATCATATTGCATCATACGGTATAAAATGAAGGGTCATTGGTATTGACTGACAGCAGTAACTTATAAACCGCTAAAAAAAAAAAAAAAAAAAATGAGTTAACTGGGAGAGGTGGGATACACCTGTAATTCCAGCTGCTCAGGAGGCTGAGGTGGGAGGATGGCTTGAGGCCAGGAGTTCAAGACCAGCCTGGCCAACACTGGAAG
>NW_016846874.1:0-1017 GCF_001698545.2 Rhinopithecus bieti | reverse complement strand
TATTGCTTTAATTTATAGTTTAGGTTCACAAAAGCATTCTTTAATCCAAATAGAATTCACATAATATAAAATACACTATTTTAGCCATTTTAAAATGTAAAATTCAGTGGATTTTAGTATATTCAGTGTTGTGCAACCATTACCACTGTCTAATTCTAGAACATTTCTGTTACTCCAAAAATAAACCCCAAACCTTTGAATTCTGCCTCTTCTACCTCCTGCCTCATTTCCTGGCAACAACTAGTCTAATTTCTGTCTGTGGAATTGCCTATTCTGAATATTTCATGTAAACAGAATTGTACAATTTTAAGGTTCATACATACTGTAGCATGTATCAGCTCTCTATCCTTTTCATGGCTAAATAATATTCCATTGTAAGGATGTTCCACATTTTGTTTAGACATTCATCACATTGATGAACACTTCCGTTATTTCCACTTTTGGCTGTTATGAATAATGCTCCCATACATATTTGTGTACAAGTTGATAATGTGAACATGTTTTAAATTTACTTGGGTATATACGTAGGTGTGAAATTACTAAGTCATAAGGTAACTGTTTAACTTCTTGAGGAACTGCCAAATTGTTTCCCCCAACAGTTGCACATTTTATATTCAAATACTATAGTCCGTGTTTGTAGTGTCTGAAGTTTCCAATTTCTCCACATTCTTATCAGCACTTCCTGTTTTCTGGGTTTTTCTGTTTGTTTGTTGTAGTGAATGTGAAATGGTACCTCATTGTGGTTTTGTGCATTTGTTTTTAAATTGCTTGATTTATGAATGCATTTGCGGTTTTATTAATAGAATTGCTAAGGTCAAAATTATTTAAACCATTTTCAAACATGGTATGTGTCTTGTGACATACTACAAAAAGTTGGCGATTGTTCTCTATTACATTTAAAAGAAAGAAAAAAACCTGCTGATAAAGTTCAGTCTCTGACTGTATGTATTAAACTTTAACCTAAGTCACTATTTACAGCAGAGTATTTCAACCTCTGAAGACCAAGCCTCACTAAAT
>NW_016846873.1:0-992 GCF_001698545.2 Rhinopithecus bieti | reverse complement strand
TTTACATTCTTCCAATGAGCTAGTGTGGAAAAGCAAAATGCACTACAGACCCCCCTTTCATGTGATGCAATGAAATGTGCCAAGTTCGCCAATTATAAAGGGTGATAGAGACTTTAAAATGTGACTGTATTAATCTTTACTATGCATCTTGCATTCACTATCGTCCTCTTGAAAATGGCTAAGCAGCATTTACATTTATGATCATAATGGAAGTGGAATCTAACATTAGAAAGAACATAGATTGCAGCTTTGACATACAGGAGCTAACATCTTTCCTCTACCTCTACTGTGAGACAGCTAACTTTTTCTGAGACTCGTTCCTTAGGAGTAGAAGGCAGTGATACTCTCTCTTTTGCAAGGTTGTTGTACAGTATAAAATTTCCATGGTTCAAAATATCACACTTTACCTCATAAATATATAATCTGTATAATTATTTGTCAACAAAAAATAACCTTTTATAAGAGGTTTTATGGACTTATGTAGGTGAAGTTTCATAGGCTGTCAACAGAAATCATTATACCCAGTCACATTACAATTAGTGCTGTTAATACCATTATACATTGTATTAATGCTACTGTTCATCCACAGTAAGAATTGCAGCTGATCCAATATGTATTGGGTAATATCTATCAAATATTGGCATCCAAACTAAACCACATTAATTTAAAACATCATTACGGCTGGGTGCAGTGACTCATTCCTGTAATCTTAGCATTTTGAGAGGCCGAGGCTGGCAGATTGCTAGGTCAGGAGATCGAGACCATCCTGACCAACATGGCAAAACCCCATCTCTAAATATACAAAAATTAGATTAGTGTCATGGAGCCTGCCTGTAATCCCAAGCTGAGGAACAAGAATCCCTTGAACTCAGGAGGGGAGGTTGCAGTGAGCCAAGATTGAACCCCTGCACCACAGCCTGGAAACAGAGCAAGACTCCATCTTAAAAATATATGTATATACATTTAATAAATATATCTATAAATATTTATAT
>NW_016846872.1:0-459 GCF_001698545.2 Rhinopithecus bieti | reverse complement strand
ACTTTGGTCTCCAATTATATACATATATATATATGTATTTATTTATTTATTATTGTTTATTGTTTTTGAGATGGAGTCTCGCTCTGTCACCCAGGCTGGAGTATGGTGGCGAGATCTCGACTCACTGCAAGCTCTGCCTCCCAGGTTCACACCATTCTCCTGCCTCAGCCTCTTGAGTAGCTGGGACTACAGGTGAGTGCCATCATGCCCAATAACTTTTCCATTTTTAGTATAGACGGGGTTCACCATGTTAGCCAGGATGGTCTCGATCTCCTGACCTCAAGTGATCTGCCTGCCTCAGCCTTCCAAAGTGCTGGGATTACAGGCATGAGCCACCGCTCACGGCCAGTCTCCAATTATATTTATAGTAAAAGTCAAAATAACATTTCATTCAATTCTGGTAGACAAGGACCTGCCCCAATTTTTTTTTTTTTTTTTTTTTTTTTTTTTTTTTTTTTT
>NW_016846871.1:0-549 GCF_001698545.2 Rhinopithecus bieti | reverse complement strand
TCACATCTGTAATCTCAGCACTTTGGAAGGTCAAGGCAGGCAGATCAAAAGGTCAGAGGTTTGAGACCAGCCTGGCCAACATGGTGAAACCCCATCTCTACTAATAAAGTACAAAATTAGCCGGGCATGGTGGCACACACCTATGGTCCCAGCTACTCAGGAGGCTGAGATAGGAGAATCACTTGAACCCAGGACGTGGAGGTTGTAGTGAGCCTAGGCTGTGTCATTGCATTCCAGCCTGTGTGACAGAGCAAGATTCCATCTCAAAATATGTATATACATTGAAAATGGTATTTATAAATATTTGAATGTAGATACTTTGAGGCAATGTAAATACAGTTTCTCCTATAACCCATAATTTCTGCATTCCCCAACACATCTTGTCGACAGTAATTACTGTGGTGTCCTACCGATTTCCTATATTGCATTATCCATCTACATTGATTAGTACTTGGAATTTTGTAGCTTTTTTTCTTTTTTCTTTCCATGTTTTCCTATCCAATATTAAAATTCAATATTTTAATGGACTCATAGACATTTCTTTTATTC
>NW_016846870.1:0-1122 GCF_001698545.2 Rhinopithecus bieti | reverse complement strand
AAGAGAGAGAGAGAGAAAAAAGATGTAAGTTCCGTTGGGGAAGGCTGGAAGAAATATCTCAGCTGAATAATTTAAGTTCTAAGCACACCTCCTCTCAAAGGCCCCAAAATTACCCAAATTGTTATTCCATACCTCTGTTCTCATTTTTACCGTGGTCTCAGTTTGTTCCTTATGCTATAACAAAATATCACAGACTAGGTAACTAATAAATAATATACATTTATTTCTCACATTTCTGGAGTTTGAGAAGACCAAGATCAAGGTGCCAGAAGATTCAGTGTCTGGTAAGGACAGTTCTCTGCTTCCAAGACAGGATTTTTTGCTATATCCTCACATAGTGGAAGGGCACAATGGATTAACAGATCCATCACATCTCTTTTATAAGGTCAGTAATCTCATTTATGAGGGGAAAACCCTCAACACTTAATCTCCTCAACAAAACACGGGCAATTAAGTTTCAACATATGAATTTTAGGGGACACATTCAGACTATAACCAACCAGGTCCCAGAAATTATTGTCCTATGAGCCCTCCTTCAAACACTAAGCACTAACAACAACTGACAATATAGTTTATTTAAATTATTTTCAATCCTATTTAATATCTTAACACTGTACAACTGAAAAAGTGCTTTGGCGTCATTTGTTTCAGTTGGTCAATAAAATATTTTTTTTAGAGGGATTTGACTAAATATTAGCATTAAGATGAGAAAAATGACCTGGGGCTCATGCCATTAATATAATTTCATCCAAATAAATCTCAGAGACAATATCTGCTGAGGACACTAATGTCAGTATTTATTTGGATTATAACTTCATTTTCAACATTTCTAAATCAGATTACAATGAAAAATTATAAACTGTGATAATAAGAGTGTCATTTTAAAATTAATTATACATACTCATTTCATGGAAAATAAAAACCTGAGGGATAAGTTGAATTAATTTGTATAGAGCCAAACTGTAAAATTTCCTTGGATTTAGAAATTTTATTAAACAAATAATTGAAATAATGGATGATTACAAAGAAATTAATGGTTAATGCAAATCATGGTTAATGACCTTACATAGACTCCAGGCAGAAAAATATATTTATTCCATTTCTAATTGTGACATTGTGAAA
>NW_016846868.1:0-799 GCF_001698545.2 Rhinopithecus bieti | reverse complement strand
CCCAAAGTGCTGGGATTACAGGCGTGAGCCACCGTGCCCGGCCTAACCAAACAATTTTTTAATCATCTGGATATAATGCCATGTAAATACATTTGCATTTATGAATGCAAATGCCACACAAGCATGCAATCATTAACAGTGCAAAACATGAGAGTTTAACAAAATTGTGGGACTAGAAGGTAAATTTGGTATCTAAAATTTTAAGATTCAGTTTAGCTTTTGAGGTTGCTCAAAGAACTTGTTTTTCTTTTTGACATCAATCCTTGTAAAGGGAGCATGCACGTGTTTGAGCACAGCTATGTACACCCACACCCCTGTGAGTGCAGTGTACATATCTATATCTGTGCTGTTTACAACATTTAGAAGTTCCTCGTGTGAATCAGAATGAACGTAGGCAATAAAGGTTCACTTGAGTCACTATAGTCAAAGAATAAGATGAGCAGAAAGGATGGCTAAACAGGAAATGGAGTTCTGGGTTAGTTCTGGGTACCAGGGAGGTATCAGGTTTGCGGACTGAAGCTCTTTATCTCTAACTCCAGCTACAAAAGAAGAGCATCTTGGCCTTGAAGGTATAATTGACCAGCCGATGTCAATTAAAGAACTATCCTATTAAAGAACTCGTTCCTTTAATAGGGACTCATTTGTATCCATCCATGAGCTTTGCACATATGTATGTGAAGTTATTGCTTCTCCTGGTTGGATTAGAGGCTTAGTAAGGGAGAGTCGGCATTCTTGGGACATTCACTGTGTGAGATCACTGGAGGAAGTGAGTTTAAGAACTAAAGGTAAGGTTCTGATC
>NW_016846867.1:0-798 GCF_001698545.2 Rhinopithecus bieti | reverse complement strand
TTCCACGAAGGAAGGGTGGAACTCTGCCTGATGAAGTCAAACATCAGAAAGCAAACTCTCAGAAAGCTTCTCTCTACTTATTATCTGAGGATATTTCCTTTTTCACCATGGGCCACAATGGGCTCCCAATTATCACTTTGCACATTCCACGAAAAGAGTGTTAGCAAACTGCTTCCTGAGGACTAGTTTGTAACTCTGTAAGGTAAATTCACAGATCACAGAGAAGTTTCTCAGAAAACTTCTTTCTCGTTTTTAACTGATGATATTTCCTTTATCGGCGTAGGCCTCAATGTGATCCGAAGAAGCCCTTCTCAGGTTCCTCCAAGACAGTGTTAATGGACTGCTGCACAAAAGATAAGTGTAACTCTGTGAGATGAATTCACCCATCACCAAGAATTTTCTTAGAAAGCTTCTTTCTTGTTTTCATCTGAGGATATTTCCTTTGTCACCATAAGCTTCATTGCACTAAGAAGTATCCCATTGTAGATTTCCAGTAAAGTGTGTTAGCAAACTGATCACTGAAGAGTAACATGTTACTCTGTGAGTTGCATTCCCACATCGCAATGCAGTTTCTTAGAAGGCTTCTTTCCAGTTTTGATCTGAGGATATTTCCTTTTTCACCATAGCCCTCAAAGAGCTCCTAATATCCAACTGCAGAATCCATGACAACAGTGTTAGCAAACTGTTCCGAAAAGGCAAGTGTGGAACTCTGTGTGATGAACTCACACATCAGGAAGCAATCTCTCAGAAATCTTTTCTCTACTTATTATCTGAAGATATTTCCTTTTTCCCATGGGC
>NW_016846866.1:0-1017 GCF_001698545.2 Rhinopithecus bieti | reverse complement strand
GAAATTAATTTATTTCATCTAAATTACCATGTTTGTGGGCAGAGAGTTGCCTGTAATATATCTTTATTATCCTTTTAATGTCTAAGGTATCAGTAGTGATGGTCCCTGTTTTAATTCTGACATTATTAAAATGTGTCTTCTCTCTTTTTTCTCTTAGTGAAACTGGTTAGAGTTTTGTTAAATTTATCTTCATAGAACAAGATTTTGGTATCATACATACAGTTGGACCTTGTTTTTTATCCACTCTGATAGTTTGTGTCTTTTAGTTGGTGTATTTAGTTATGTTTAAAGTGATTTTGATATAGTGGGATTATATCTACCGCATATTTGTTGCTGTTTTCTACTCATTGCCCTTGTTCTTTTTTCTGTTTCTGTCATCAATTCTTGTTCTGCCTCCTGTGGTTTTAAATGAGCATTTTATATAATTTAATTTCCTCTTCTTAACACATTATATTTCAATATTTACTTTAGGAATTTCCCTATAGTTTGCAGTTTGTATTTGTAATTAATTCAAGTTCACTTTCTAATAAGACTACACTGCTTCATGAGTACTGCATCTACCTGTAACAAAGTATCCCTAATTCCTCCCTCCAGTTACTTATATCATTACTACCATTCATTTCACCTATCCATAAGGTACAAGTACCAAATATATTGTTGTCATTATTATTTTGAACAAACTACTGTCAGAATAATTAAAAAAAGAAAAAGAAAAGTTTTATGTTGCCATCAATTACTCCTTCTCTAACGTTGTTCTTTTCCTTATGTGGGTCAGTATTTGACTTTTATCATTTTCTTCTTTCTGAGGAAATTCTTTTTTTTGTTATTATTATACTTTAAGTTCTAGGGTACATGTGCACAACATGCAGGTTTGTTACATATGTATACATGTGCCATGTAGGTGTGCTGCACCCATTAACTCATCATTTAGCATTAGGAGATATACCTTTCTGAGGAAATTCTTTTAACATTTCTTGCAAGGCAGGAACTAAAGACAAATTTTCTCAACGTTCTGTG
>NW_016846865.1:0-1242 GCF_001698545.2 Rhinopithecus bieti | reverse complement strand
GCTGGGATTACAGGCTTGAGCCACCGCTCCCGGCCTGATTTTTGTATTTTTAGTAGAGGTGAGGTTTCACCGTGTTGGCCAGGCTGGTCTCGAACTCCTAACCTCAGGTATCTGCCCGCCTCAGCCTCCCAAAGTGTTGGGATTACAGGCGTGAGCTACCGTGCCTGACCTTCAGACATCATAAATTATTATTCTTATTTTAAACTGTCTTGGAGAGAACGTTAGGAAAGCTGTAGCTATGAATTGCAAATAGAACTTAACTTTTTTTTTTGTATGATTAATTATTTTGGATAAGTTTTCTGAGCCATTGTTTTCTTAATTAGTTTTAAAATTAAAACTAAAATCTGCAAAGACTAAAGTTTTAAGAATGAGGATATAGACATAGAAATACATATTGTAAATAATAGAATAGAATTTTAGGAGCAGTTCTTTGACTTTGAAGGAAACTTGTCACTGAATATTTGTTAAACTTGATTTAACATACTTGTAAATAATCAGTAAATTGTTTTATTTTCAGAGAATGCAGAATCTATTGATCTTAAACAGTTTTCGACCAACATTTTCACATATATACTATGTGTTCTTTGAAAATTTTGTGACTATTGAAGCTAGTCTTAAACAGAAAGGTAAGATGCTAACATATATCTTGGCTTATGTTAATATTTCTAATAATTGTCATAAACGTAACTTAATAGCTCTTGGACATATTGTTTCATTTATTTTGTCAGACAGCTTTTGCTTTCCCTCTCACACTATTATCATAGGGCTAGTGACCTGTATTTGAAAGACAACTAAATGTGTTAGTGTTACTATCCTTATTGCTTTACAATGGCTTTGAAGATTTACTTTTCACGGGTCAGGCTGATTTGTTCCCTCATTCTGCCTTTTTTGATTCTGCCCTAGGAGCATGTAACACATTTGAGCGGTCGTTTTCATATTTTCATTTTCAGAGCTTATTTGAAGTTCTTTGTAATATGTCATGATTTGTTTCTAGACATAAATATGTAGAACCTAAATTTAATTACAGTACTCAAAAGAGTAAAGAGAGTGACTATGATACTGTCTCCATAATGAATGGGGTATGCTTTAAACATTTTACTAAGTAATTGCTGGGAAAAAAAAAAACTTCATTCTTGAAATATTTTAAGTTCATTAAGTGATTGTTAACAATGAGGGCAAAATGGTATGTTTTAAATGTTTTCTTATAAAATGTTTTAGGTCACAAGTCTCAAAGAGAGGAAT
>NW_016846864.1:0-603 GCF_001698545.2 Rhinopithecus bieti | reverse complement strand
GGGGTCGCTCTTCGCGGGGGGTTTGGGGGGGCGGGGGCCACTAATCAACCGCCCTGCTTACGCGCACGCGCATTCCTTGCTGGGGAGAAAGTGCGTGAGCCCCACCTTGAGGCGCCAGAGGCCACCACAGCGCAGGCGCATTCAGCTGCGGACCACCCCCTCCCCCCGCACTCCTGCCTCGCCACTTACCCTCCTCGCCTGGCAGGCCTTCGCTTTGCGCACGCGCCTTGTGAGGTAACGGCGGAGCGAGGTAGAGGCACTTTTCCCGCCCGGCCGCGGGGCGTGGCTCTGCGCGCAGCTTGATGACGAAGTTTCGGCGCCGTGGCGGAATGTCGGCTCCTACCTCTGAGGCGGGCGACGTCTTGGGTCCCACAGGTGAGTGGGGCGGGACGCGCGCGTGAGACAGTCCGGCGCCCTGAGGCCTTCCCCGAGCCGCTGCGGAGGCCGTGTCCGTTCCTCCGCGAGCCCCAGGACTCTGGCCGGCCTGGCTGCTTTGCCCAGGCTGAGCAGGCTGGGGAGTGGAGAGCCCCGGCTGAGTCTTCCTACCACCCCGCTGGGCCATGCCTTTGTGTCACCTTCCCTCGCGGTTCCTGCACTCTGTCC
>NW_016846863.1:0-1669 GCF_001698545.2 Rhinopithecus bieti | reverse complement strand
CTCTCTCTCTCTCTCTCTCTCTCTCTCTCTCTCTCTTTCTTTCTTTCTTTTTTTTTTGAGATGGAGTTTCGCTCTCGTTGCCCAGGCTGGAGTGCAATGGCACAATCTTGGCTCACTGCAACCTCTGCCTCCTGGGTTCAAGCGATTCTCCTGCCTCAGCCTCCTGAGTAGGTGGGATTACAGGTGCCTGCTACCACACTCAGCTAATTTTTTGTATTTTTAGTAGAGACGAGGTTTCACCATGTTGGCCAGGCTGGTCAAGCTTGAACAAGCTGTCTAGCGATGAGTCCAGGCTCAGAACCACTCCACCATGCTGCCTCTCTGTTCAGGCAGAGCCACAGCTTTCCTTAGAGTACTTGGGGTGAAGGTGGATGGTTAGGAGTGGGCCCTGTCATGAAACCCAAGAGCCTGGGAGCTAGACGGCGCTGTGTAGGCACTGCGAGTCAGAGAAGAATTTTGGCTGACGTGATCAGAGTTTTGCTGTAGAAAGGTATCGAACTCATGACCTCAGGTGATCCACCCGCCTCAGCTCTCAAGTGCTAGGATTACAGGCATGAACCACTGCGCCTGGCCCTGAAGGACTTTCTTCATGGCTCATCGTTTACCCATCCTTTCTTTAACTCAGCAGATGCTGAGGGTACCACATGAGCCAGGGAGTGCTGCGGGGTGATGAGTGCATCCATCTCGTGGCCATCTCACGGTTCACAGCCGATATTAACACAGGACTAGCAAAGCTGGACTTTCCTATAAGATTGGGGAATTAGACCTAAATGTTGGATCCTTTTGTTTATTTGTTTCTCTATGTGCTGGCATCTCAATTGTTCTATTTCCATGTGAAGTGCAGCTGCTTTGAGACTCTAAATTCCATTTACAACATTTTTGGGTTGGCCTGTTATATAGGAAATATTTATTTGGTGACCACAGCTCCTTTCTCTTTTGATGCTGAATCGGAAAATGCTGTCTATCCATTGAGAATGCTCTAGTTAATGAGAAACAAATGGTGGTCTGAGAGGTACAAAGCTTGTTGACCAGTTTTAGTGAATTTTATAATTTTCTGTTGCCTTCAGTTTGAAAACTGGTTTAACTCTCTCGTACCAAAAGCAGGGCTCAACTGTGTTTTGGCGGTTTCCAGCTCTACGTCACAGCCAAATGGCTCAAGCAGGTAGCCAGAGATTAAACACTAAGAGGCACCTCTCTCAGCCAGTAGACTGGGTTCCCTGCATTCCCACCATGTCCTGAAGGCATTTACTGGAGAACTTAGCGTGGCCCACAGCCTAGTCTCTTATACATACAGCAGTCCTCGTTACCCAAGGTCTTGCTTTCTGCAGTTTCAGTTACCTGTGGTACATTACAAGATATTTTGAAAGAGAGAGAGAGAGCACATTCAACTTAACTTTTATTACAGTGTATTGTAAAATTGTTCTGTTTTATTAGTAGTTATTGTTGCTAATCTCTTACTGTGCCTACTTGATATATTAAACTTCATAATAGGCATTTATGTGTAGAAAAAAACATAGTGTGTATATATATGTATATACACACATATGTACACCATATAAATATACACACAGACATGGTGTATATATGTGTGTGTATATAGATGTATACATATGCTTACTGCTATAGTATATACAAATATATGTCTATACACACCTATTTACATATATAT
>NW_016846862.1:0-2117 GCF_001698545.2 Rhinopithecus bieti | reverse complement strand
ACAAATGTCCTTTCTCAGATTCCACAGAAACAGTGATTTCAAACTGCTCAATCCAAGGAATGATTTAACTCTATCAGATGAATACAAGCATCACAAAGAGGTGCGCAGAAAGCTTCTCTCCGATTTCGATGGAAGACATTTCCTTGCCTCACAGAGTCCTCCAGTCGCCACTTACTATCCCTTCACAGAACCCTCAAAGACGGACTTTCAAACTTGGAAATGTACAGTAAACATTAACCATGTGAAAAGAATGGACATGTCAGAGAGCAGCTTCTTCAAGTGCTTCTTTCTGGTTTTTATTGGACGACATTTCAGTTTTTGCGATAGTCCTCAATGTGCTCCGAATATCAGAGTTTTGGTTTTACAGGAACAGTATTCAAACTGTGCCTTATGAGAAGAAAGTTATGACTCCCTGAGTGGAATGCACACATCACCAAGCAGTTTCTCCAAAAGCTTCTCTCCAGTTTTATCTGACTATATTTCCTTTTCACCATAGTCCCAAAGGTGATCCCAAATATCCCTTTGCTGATCCATCCGTGAGGGAGTTTCCCAGCTGCGTAATGTAAAGAAAGCTTCATCTATGTGAGATGAATAAACATAGCAAAAAGCAGATTAACCGAAAGCTACTTTTCAGATTTTATCTGAAGATATTCCCTTTCTCAGCATAGTCCAGAATGTGTTCCCGAAGGTCCCTTCGTAGATCCATCCATGAGAATTTCCAAGCTGCGTAATGTAAAGGAAGCTTTATCTATGTGAGATGATTACACATATCACAGAGTAGTTTCCCAGAAATCTTCTTTCCAGTTTTTGTCTGAGGCTATTTCCCTTTCACCATCGGCATCAACACGCTCCCGAATATCACCTGGTACCTGTTTCTCCAAAAGCATTTCCCCAACACTGCATGAGAACAGAGGTATAAAACTGTGACTGGAATGCACATGTCACAAAGGAGTTCCTCAGAAAGCTTCTCTCCAGTTTATTTCCTTTTTCACCATTAGCCTCAAAGTGCTCCTGAATATCCCATCACACGCTAACCATACACAGGGTTAGAAGACAGCTCAATGAAAATAGAGACTTAACTGAGTGAGAGGAATTAAGACAACAATGAGCAGTTTCACAGAAAGCTATCTTCTGGATTTTACCTGAGGATATCTCTTTCCCCAAATTCTAAGTATCGTTCACAAATGTCCTTCCTCACATTCCTCTTTGTGAGAGGAATTAAGACCACAGAGTGCAGTTTCACAGAAAGCTTCCTTCTGGATTTTACCTCAGGATATTTCTTTCTCCATATTCTAAGGATCATTCCCAAATGTCCTTCCTCAGATTCCACAATAACAGTGATTTCAAGCTGCTGAATCCAAAGAACGGTTTAACTCTAGGAGACGAATACACACATCACAAAACAGTTGCTCAGAATGTTTCTCTGCAGGTTTCATTGGAAGACGTTTCCTCGCTCACCACGAGCCTCTGGGCATCACTAAATATCCCTTCACAGATTCTTCAAAGACAGAGTTTCGAAACTGGGCATCATAGAGTAAGCATTAACTCTGTGAAGGGAATGCCCATATCAGAGAGCAGATTATTGGAACGCTTCCTCCTCGATTTTATTTCTGTATATTTCAATATTCGCCATAGTCCTCAATGCGTTCCAAAATATCACTTTTTCGGTTTCACAAGAACACGGTTCAAACGCTTCCTTGTGAGAAAAGAGGTATAACTCCCTGAGTGGAATGCATACATCACAAAGTAGTTTCTCAGAAAGCTTCTATCCAGTTTTTATCTGAAGATATCCCCTCTTTCACCATAGGCCTCAATGTGTTCCAGAATGTCCCTTTGCAGATCTCTGCATAACGGAGTTTCCAAACTGCATAATATAATGAATGTATAAACTATGCGAGATGAATAAATATATCTAACACAAAGCAGTTTCACAGAAATCTTCTTTCCAGTTTTGTCTGAGGATATTTCCTTTTCACCACAGCCGTCACTATACTCCCGAATATCTGTTGGTAGCTTTTCTACAAAAGGGACTCTGGAATCCTCTAGGAGAAGAAAAGTAAATTTCTGTGAGTGGAATGCACACGTCACAAAGCAGCTTCTCAGAACGCTTCTCTCCA
>NW_016846861.1:4347-7887 GCF_001698545.2 Rhinopithecus bieti | reverse complement strand
AGACAGAGTCTCACTGTCGCCCAGGCTGGAGTGCAGTGGCATGATCTCGGCTCACTGCAATCTCTGCCCCCTGGGTTCAAGCGATTCTCCTGCCTCAGCTTCCCGAGTAACTGGGACTACAGGTGCCCTCCACCATGCCCAGCTAATTTTTTTTTGTATATTTAGTAGAGATGGGGTTTCACCATCTTGGCTAGGCTGGTCTCGAACTCCTGACCCTCAGGTGACCCACTCACCTCGGCCTCCCAAAGTGCTGGGATTACAGGTGTGAGCCACCGCGCCCGGCTCATTTATCAATTTAACATATTTATTGAATATCAAGGATGTACTCGGGACAATTTCAAGTAGCATCAATTGCAAAAAAAGGTAAATCCCTGCCTTATTGGTGCCTCTATCTTAATGGGGCGGGGGGAGAATATGAACAACACACATAAAAAATATGTGCATTATTTTGTAGATTAGCTAGTTAATGAGTGCTATAGAGGATAAAGCAGTTTGTGGGAAACTAAATTTGTGAGTAAGGAGAATCATGGGTGTCTGTTTTTACACAGGATGGACAGAATGGGTCCCCCTAGGAAGGTGAAATTTAAGCAAAATCAAGAAGCAGGCAGTTGAGGGAACCACGCAGATATCTGAAAGAAGAACAACCCAGAGAGTGGGAATAGCCACTGCAAAGGCCCAGAGGAAGGCTGCCCGGGGTCCCAGGGAGTAGATATTAAAGCCAATGGAGATAGCATGGAGCCAAGTATGACAGCAAGAGGAGGAGAGTGCAGAGGACAGGGCACAGTCTATGAAGGCCTTGTTAGAAGTCATAAGAAAGGGGCCTTTAATTTAGAAATCGGAATGATTGGAAGACTTTGGTTTTTTTTTTTTAATTTTAATTTTTATTCTAAGTTCCAGATACATGTGCAGGTTTGTTACATAGGTAAATGTGTGCCATGGTGGTTTGCTGCACCTATCAACGCATCACCTAGGTCTTAAGCCCTGCATGCATTAGCTATTTTTCCTAATGCTCTCCCTTCCCCCACCGCACTCCCCAATAAGCCCCAGTGTGTGCTGTTCCCCTCCATGTATCCATGTGTTCTCACTGTTCAGCTCCCACTTATAAGTGAGAACATGTGGTGTTTGGTTTTCTGTTCCTGAGTTAGTTTGCTGGGGATAATGGCTTCCAGCTCCATCAATGTCCCTGCAAAGGACATGTTCTCATTCCTTTCTATGGCTGCATAGTATTCCATGGTATATATGTACCACATTTTCTTTATCCAGTCTACCACTAATGGGCATTTAGGTTGATTCCATGTCTTTGCTATTGTGAATAGTGCCTCAGTGAACATACACGTGTGTGTATCTTTGTAACAGAATGATTTATATTCCTTCGTGTATATAATTGCTGGGTCAAATAGTATTTCTGGTTCTAGATCTTTGAAGAATCGCCACACCATCTTCCACAATGGTTGAACTAATTTACACACCCACAAACCGTGTAAAATTCCTGTTCCTGTTTCTCTGCAACTCTGCTAGCATCTGTTGACTTTTTAATAACAGCCATTCTGACAGCATTGTTCTGTAGCTGGGCAGGAGCATGGAAGCCAGGAGAACACCAAGAGGCTAAGGCTGTGGTCAGGGCGAGGGACAGTGATGGCTCAGATTTGGCAATAGTGATGGAACATTACCTCTGGTCTGTCACTATTTCCTTTCCATCTGCTGCTCCCACTAGGTTCATGTTGCTGTGCTTAGAGTTCATCAGAGAAGTCATCCAGTCTGGGCTTTTCTTTGTGTGGGGTTTTTGAAAACTGGCTCAATCTCTTAAAATTTATTCAGATTTTCTATTTCTTCTTGAGTCAGTTTTGGTAGCTTGTGTGTTTCCAAGATTTGTCCATTTCATCTAGGAGAAAAACATACACATGCATGTGACATATATGTATATATATCCTGGGATTTTTTATATGACAATTTTTTACTTAGAAATGTGTATTCTTCCCTTTTTGTGTCAGTAACAAACAAAAGATATACGAAGAATTTGAGTACACTAAAGAGTTTCAGATATGGATGAAAGATACCAAGAATAGGAAGAATGAATCTGCTCCCTGGGTTGTACACGACAATCAGGTAGGAGCAGGAAGGTCACAACAACCTTGAAGAACAATGAATCAGCTTTGACAGAACAAGGGGTTGCATAACATTTTTAAAGTAGAAAAAACATTAAGTGTTTTATTGTTAATATTTTTAAACATTTACTAATAAAGCAATGTTTTATTATTAAAGAAAATATAAAGTTTAGATTGATTGTTTATATAATCTTATAAGGCCAAGCATTCATGCCTATAATCCCAGCACTTTGGGAGGCTGAGGTAGGCAGACTGCTTGAGCCCCAGGAGTTCGAAACCAGCCTGGTCAATATAGCAACCCTGTCTCTACAAAAAGTTTAAAAATTAGCCAGGTGTGGTGGCACATACCTGTGGTATTAGCTACTCAGGAGGCTGAGGCAGGGGGATCGCTTGAGCCCAAGAGATGGAGGCTGCAGTGAGCCATGATCGCACTACTGCACTCCAGCCTAGGTGAAAGAGTGAGACCCCGTCTCTAAATAAATAAACAATCTTATAAGTATAAAAATCTTAAAAGGTCTAGCCGGGTGTGGTGGCGCATGCCGATAGTCCCAACTACTTGGAAGGCTGAGGTGGGAGGATCATTTGAGCCCAGGAGTTTGAGTGTGAACTGTAATCACACCACTGGACTCCAGCCCGGGCAACAAGAGTGAAACTCTTATCTCAAAAATAATAATAATAATAATGATAACAATAATAAAATTAAAATAAAAGATCTATCAATTAATAAGTTGATCATCATTTAAGGATATAGAAATCCTGCATGGCCTCTTTGTTACTGTTTTTTGATCCATCATTTGATTTTATTTGCATCCTGTTTTGTGAGATTTTTCCTATATGTATATCAACACTCAGTTTGGAAAAATACATTCATCCTACATTTCGGAGAGTATATGTCAACATACAAACACTCCTTCTCCTTATTCATATCTACTGGCCAACTTCTAAAAATAAAAATAAAACTGAAATCACAGATAATGTAGACAGAACAATGAAAAGACAGAAGGCCAAGACAGAAAGATGAAGCTGGATGTGGTGACTCACGCCTGTAATCCCAGTACTTTGGAATGTTGAGGTGGGCTGATCACTTGAGGTCAGGAGCTCAAGACAAGCCTGGCCAACATGGCGAAACCCCGTATCTACTAAAAATACAAAAAAAATTGCCACATGTGGTGGTGAGCACCTGCAGTCTCAGCTGCTTAGGAGGCAGGAGAATCACTTGAACCGGCTGAGGTTGCAGTGAGCTGAGATCGCACCACTGCACTGCAGCATGGGCAACAGAGCAAGACAAAGGGGAGGGGAGGGGAAGGGAGGGAGGGGAAAGAAAGCTGTAGATTGGTTTCTTCAAGTTTCTGGCTTAGTACTATTCTCTTGTGTGGGGATGGAAGGAACTACTTGAAATCAGGGAAAGAACCCTCCTACATGCTTTCTACACAAA
>NW_016846861.1:0-3878 GCF_001698545.2 Rhinopithecus bieti | reverse complement strand
GGGAAGGGAAGGGAAGAGGGAAGGAAGGAAAAGAAAAAGAGAGACAGGGAGGGAGGGAGGGAGGGGAAATGTGTTATTTTGAGAAGAGGAAATTGACGGAGAAAAAAAGGAAATGGCATCCCCATAGAGAACTGGCCACTCTGCAGAGGTGTGCAGGGGAAGCGCCAATCCACACTGTGTTCTGGGCCACTTCAGCACTTCTTGAGGTGATTCTCAGGTCCTGGATCCTGTCCTCAGATATGGGGACATATCCCACCATGCTTTTGGGGGACCCTTTGAAGTATGTTCTTCAGAACAGGGAAAGAGAGCATTGTGAAGGTGGTGCTAACATGTTCCAGAGGGGAAAGAACAAGTGGCTGACCTTCATAGAAAGCAGTAGAACCTCCAGCCTGACTACTTGTGTGGGGAAGAGCTGGCTAGAGCAGTCTCTAAGAAGCCTAGTGAGCACAGGTGCCTGCGAGGGTCTTCAGGGAACAGAACAGGTTGGCTCCAAGTTTGTATCTTTGCAGTTGAAAGGTGCTATGTGAGCTCCACTTGTTGTTCCCAAAGACTACTTCTAGGAGCACTTCAAGGACTGGCCATGTGCTCTGCCATTTTAGCAGGACTCACCACAAGGAATGTCCTTGGAGGTAAGGAGAAAGAATATTTATTGATACCCTGCCGTGATCAGAAACTTCCTCTAAAATATTGAGAAATATTGTCACTTTCATAAGCTATTACAAAGAGACAACTTCTATATATTATGTCATAAAAGCTCAGATGCTAGAAATGAGACATTAGCTTGTGTTAGGCAGGAATCTAGACCCAACATGGCGGCGTTACCCGGCGTAGCAGGCCTTTTGTTAAAGACTCCCTTCACCCTTGTACACACCCGCAGACTTACATGCGTCAGAGTTCCGGCTGGGCAACCACACTCCCCCATGACCTGCAGCTCACCTGCATTCCACAAGTTCGTAAACAGCAGTTTCAGTTGACAGTTTCCAAAGACCCCTTCCTCATGACCCTTACTCAACTCCTGCCCTAGTAGTTTCAAGACCCACCCAGGCCCTGTTTGCACAACCAGCTTCCCTACCTCTCAGGCTACAATAAGCCCCTACCTTCCTCCCTCAGCACAACTTCCTCGGCCCACGCCTTTGGACCGAGGAACCTCACCCGCAAGCCCTAATAAAAGGCTATTCTCACTGCCATTTACCTTGTGTCTTCGTTCCCGGTTCGGCTCCAGCCTCAGTTTACCTTTACAGCTTGGAGTACCCATATCTTTAGGATCTGCTGGGTTAGTGGTCCTAATTCCAAAAGAGCCCACTGTTGACTGGGACACAGCAGGATCCTTTTGAACTAGCTAGCAGTCATGGCTGCTCCCCCTGGGGACTTTGGAAGAGCTGCTCCATGAATGTGCTCAGGGAAGTGGCTCTGTGCAGCACCAGGGGTGGACTGTGGTGGCCATGGAAGTGCTCCCTTGGATCTACCTTCATGAGACCTGTCAGGGCACAGGCACAGCTGATGGACAGCTTCCAGGAGCTGCGCTTTAGATACACCACAGGGTTTATTCCAGGTCTCCCTTCCCCTAGGCTCCTCCCATCTAATGACCATGTACAGCAAAGGTACAAGAATCTGGCCTTTCCTGCCCAGTGGGATAATCCTCTACAGGGTTTGTATGGCTCCAGGACTCCCCACTAGCCTGGTCCAAAACTTATCAGAAGTGTGCTGAGATATGACTCATTTGCTACCTAGTCCTTCCTTCTTTCACTGCTTTCACAGGTGGAGGAAAAACTCTCTCCAACTGTGTTTTTCCTCTGCACTCACACTACCATCACAATCATCAACACAGAATAAGCCTTATGTGACCAAATGTAGGGGTTTTCCCCACACACCAAGAAGTGGACACCAGTTGGGTGTCTTCCAATTCAGTTCCAACACTACCTACATGGAGATAGCTCCATATCCCACAGGTGGTAGTCTCAGTCCCCAAGACTGCCCCCGCCGCCCCATACCCTCAGACACCAATCACAAGTCCGGTTCTCCAGAACTTCTGACCAACAGACTTCAAGTTACAGTTCCCACAGCCCCCTCTTTGGGTTTAATTAATTTGCTGGAGCAGCTCACAGAACTCAGGGAAGCACTTATTTACATTTACTATTATACTTTATCATAAAGGGCATTACAAAGGACACAGATGAAGAGATGGTACGGGGCAAGGAGCACAGAGCTTCCATGCCCTCCCTATGCACACTATCCTCCAGGAACCTCCATATGTTCAGCTATCTGAAAGTTCTCCAAAGCCAGTTCTCTTGGGTTCTTATTGAAGCATTCCTTCCCCCAGCATATAAGGCAGGACCCTCTCAAGGCAGGGTCTTAAGACCCACAATCAGAAAGGCAGGGGAATGTCTGAAATGC
This sequence comes from Rhinopithecus bieti, assembly GCF_001698545.2. Classification (NCBI taxonomy): domain Eukaryota; kingdom Metazoa; phylum Chordata; class Mammalia; order Primates; family Cercopithecidae; genus Rhinopithecus; species Rhinopithecus bieti. Next base: position 1,484 of record NW_016846861.1, on the reverse strand, counting down.
TTGTTTCCTGGTGCCATAAAGAAATAGCACTTGAACATAAATTTAATTTTCTCAGCAAGGCCATTTTTATGCTTTCTGCAGAAAGGGTACACTCACCAGCAGTTTTACCACGAGAGTACACCGAACAAAGGAGACCGGGTCATTTATAACCTGATGCATCCACCCTACTGCTGTGTCCAGTTTCCACTGGCTGGAACGGGACCTCACATTCTGTATTTGTACTGATTGGCTAGTAACTTAGAACTTTTTAAAAGAGGTAAAGGCAGAGGAGAACAAAGGAAGGAGGAAGTAACTTGTGGAATGCTGAGAAAGGTGAAAACACCTTCAAATAAGGAAGAGGAACACGCTATGACCTAATGCTTGCTTGGACCAGTATAAGCATGCCAGGGCAAATATTTAGGCTAAATTGTGGGAGCTAACAACATAAAGTACATTGATTTCTTTATTATGGTTAGCAGATATTTAAGAATGTTAGCACAGGTCTTTGAATAAATTTTGCTTCTAAGAGAAGTTACTATTTATTCCTAATTAGACAGGGAGGAAAATCTTTGAAGAGAAACCTCTACTTTACTTTTCACAGGAAGATTACAATCGTGCCTTGGGGCAGGTGAAATGAGGGCAGGAGAGATCTGTTTCCTGAGGTCTGCCCTTCAGGCCCAACACACCCAACATTATAACAAAAGACTGTACCAAGAGCTACGAGAGTTATGAGCCAGGAGCCGTGGATGAAAACCAATATATATGAATTTTTTGCCTTTGCAAAAAATTGTAAGAGAAAATTCTGGCCAACTCCATCTTGCCTTTAACCTCCAAACTGCCCTTGGTCATTCCTGGGCATAAGTCAGCCTAACTTTGGAAGACAATAGCTCTTCCCAAAACTAAACCACTCTTGTAAAACTAACGAAAGGCTACCAGGTTAGGAAAATCAGAGGGGCCTGAATTCTACTAAGATGTAGGTGTAGTTAAACAATTACCGGCCACTATTCCAGAGGTCCCAAGATCTGCAACTTCCCCAGTTCCTCCTCTGTTAATTACTATGTTAATGATAATTAACATCACTATTGTGGAATCTAAGGCCTTTTGAGATGTCTTTTCAGGCTTTTGCATTTCTGACAACCAGATGGTTCCACCCAACCTGTGACTCAAGCAGTCCTGTTGCCCCACACAGAAGCAGACTTAGTGCACGAGGACCATTTTCCTCATCCCTACGATTGCATTCCCCAACCAATCAGCAGCACCCATTCCCTAATCTCCTGCCCACCAAAATATCTTTGAAAAACCCCAGCCTCCAAATTTCAGGGAGATTGACGACTAATAACTCCATCTCCCTCATGGCATGGCGTGAGGCGTGAGCCATGGCGCCTCTCATCAAACTTTTTCTTTACTGCAAAGCCATGGTCTCAGTGGATTGATTTTTTTCTGTGCAGTGGGCAGGAAGAACTGATTGGGTGAATAGAGGCTCCATTAGGGGCCAAATTTATATA
>NW_016846860.1:0-561 GCF_001698545.2 Rhinopithecus bieti | reverse complement strand
ACAAAATAGATGTAGCAAGTGATTACTACTGAGAAGAAACATGAATACATGAATAACATTTTTTATCAAAACAAACAAACAAACAAGAAAATAACACACACACACAATTTCAGACAAGATGCATTCTTTTGTTTTTTTTTTTGAGACGGAGTCTTGCTCTGCCACCCAGGCTGGAGTGCAGTGGCCGGATCTCAGCTCACTGCAAGCTCCGCCTCCCGGGTTCACGCCATTCTCCTGCCTCAGCCTCCCGAGTAGCTGGGACTACAGGCGCCTGCCACCTCGCCCGGCTAGTTTTTTGTATTTTAAGTAGAGACAGGGTTTCACCGTATTAGCCAGGATGGTCTTGATCTCCTGACCTCGTGATCCGCCCGTCTCGGCCTCCCAAAGTGCTGGGATTACAGGCTTGAGCCACCACGCCCGGCCCAAGATGCATTCTAAGAACGTGTTTGACAGACTCCCAGAATCTCTAGTCAAGACAACTGGCTTCAGACTATTCCAGGACAAGGCTACATTATGATGATTGCAACATGTAGCTTTTGTGATGTACACATTTTAATCAAC
>NW_016846859.1:0-867 GCF_001698545.2 Rhinopithecus bieti | reverse complement strand
CTAATATTTTATCATTGACATTGTTTAGAAGCAGACACATTTTCACTCAGTTTATTTTCAAATTCTCGACAATGCACCTCCCTATTGCCTCTGACCAGGTCTGAAGACTAATATTTGCCGCTCTTTTACGTCATCTGTATGGAGACCAGGTGTTTGTATTTTTACAATAGAATTATTAAATTTTTTTTTAGTATTATCTGGTGATATTTTCTTTCTCAGATATAGTCTAAATAGTAGTCCAAGATCAATTTTCCTGAAATAATAGCGACATCATGTCCCCATCCAGCATTAAAAAGTAGACACAATGACTTCCTATTTTCTTCTACATTAAGTCTAAATAATTTTCTTTCTCTATTGACTGGCAGAGTCTGTTCACTGTTTGCCACTAATCCTTTCTATGTCAATCCTTGTTTTGTCCACCCTAAGTCCCTGTTGCTCCTGCATATGTGAGGCCAGTTCCCACTTATGTGGTATCCAGCCTCTCTATCTCAGGACACAGTGCTCAGTTCTAATGAACTCCTTCCCTTAAGGTGAGCTTCACTCTTTTCTCCACTAAATTTTCTGTGAAAACACCAATCTATAATAATCTAACTAACTCTACCTTGAACTATTATAGTCAACTGATAATCTATTTCTATTGTAAATTTTATCTACTGAAAATGTATTAGTATAGAAGGAAACATGGGAATTTAAAATTTCAAAGAAATCTTCTCATTTCTGAGTAAATGTTAAAGGTTTCATACAAAATCATACATCAGATAGAGTTGTATCTGAAAATACAAGAATTCCTGCACATTCAAAATGCATTTATATATTTTATAACAGTTTTGAAGTACAGTTTGAATATGTGATATTTTGACATATTCT
>NW_016846858.1:0-602 GCF_001698545.2 Rhinopithecus bieti | reverse complement strand
CCTTCCCCCCAACCTACAACAGGCCCCAGCGTGTGATGTTTCCCTCCCTGTGTCCAAGTGTTCTCATTGTTTAATTCTCACCTATGAATGAGAACATATGGTGTTTGGTTTTGTGTTCTTGTGATAGTTTGCTGAGAATAATGGTTTCCACCTGCATCCAGGTCCCTACAAAGGACATGAAATCATCCTTTTCTATGGCTGCATAGCATTTCATGGTGAATATGTGCCACATTTTCTTAATCCAGTCTGTCATTGATGGATATTTGGGTTGGTTCCAAGTCTTTGCTATTGTGAATAGTGCCACAATAAACATACGTGTGCATGTGTCTTGATAGCAGCATGATTTATAATCCTTTGGGTATATAACCAGTAATGGAATGGCTGTGTCAAATGGTATTTCTGCTTCTAGATCCTTGAGGAATCACCAGACTGTCTTCCATAGTGGTTGAACTAGCTTACAGTCCCACCAACAGAGTAAAAGTGTTCCTGTTTCTCTACATCCTCTCCAGCACCTGCTGTTTCCTGACTTTTTAATGATTGCCATTCTGATTAGTGTGTCTCGTTGTGGTTTTGATTTTCATTTCTCTGATGGCTAGTGATGC
>NW_016846857.1:0-1948 GCF_001698545.2 Rhinopithecus bieti | reverse complement strand
GTGTGCATTAATTTCGCAGTGTTAAAACATTCTTTTGTTTCAGCAGTTTGGAAACACTGTGTTTGTAAAATCTACAAAAGGATACTTGGGAGAGCATTGAGGTCTATAGTGAATATGGAAAAATCTTCAGATAAAAACAAGAAAGAAGCTTTCTGAGAATCTGTCTAATGATGTGTGCATTCATCTCACAGATTTAAGCCTTTCTTTGGATTCAGCTCTTTGGAAACACTGTTTTTGTATAATCTGCAAAGGGATATTTGGGATGGCATTGTTTCCTGTGGTGAAGAAAATAATCATTTTCACATAAAACAAGAAAGGAGCTTTCTGAGTAACTGCTTTGTGATGTCTGCATTCATTTCACAGACTTAAACTTTTCTTTAGATTCAGGAGTTTGGAAACACTGTTTTTGCAAATTCTGTGAAACGACATTTGGGAGCTCTTTGATGCCAATGGTGAAAGAGTGAATATTCGAGGATAAAAACTATAAGGAATCTGTCCGAGAAACAATTTTGAGATGTGTGCATTCACCTCTCAGAGTTAAACCTTTCTTTTCATTCAGCGTTTTGGAAACACTGTTTTGTTGAGTGTGTGACGGAATAATTGGGAGCACATTGAGGCCTATGGTGAAAAGGAAACTCCTTCAGATAATAACTAGAAAGAAGCTTTCTGAGAAACCTTTTTTGATGTGTACATTCATTTCACAGAGTCAATTTTCTTTGAATTTTGTAGTTTGGAAACAGTGTTTTGTCCTTTCTGCAAATGGACATTTGATAGCATAATGAGGCCAATGCCAAAAAAGAGAATATCCCAAGATATAAACCATAAGGAAGCTATCTCAGAAACTGTTTTGTGATGTGTGCAATCATCTCACAGAGTAAAACTTTTCTTTTCAATCAGCAATTTGGAAACACTGTTTTTGTGGAATTGGAGAAGGGTTATTTGGGAGTGCATTGAGGGCATGGAAACATCTTCAGATGAAAATGAGGAAGAAGCTTCCTGAAAATTTGCTTTGTGATGTGTGCATTCATCTCACTGAATTAAAACCATCTTTGGATTCAACAGTTGAAAACACTTCTTTTGTCCATTCTGTGAATGGACATTTGGGAGATTATTGAGCCTAATGGGGAAAAACTGAATATCCCAGGATAAACACTAGAAGGAAGCATTCTGAGAAATTGCTTTGTGATGTTTGCATTCATCATGCAAAGTTAAACCTTTCTTTTCATTCAGCAGGTTGGAAACCCTGTGTTTGTAGAATTTGTGAGGGTATATTTGAGAGCTCATTGAGGTCTACGGTGAAAAGGAAATATCAGATAAAACTAGAAAGAAGCATTCTGAGAAACTGCTTGGTGATGTGTGCGTTCATCTCCTAGAGTTAAACATTTCTTTGGATTCAACAGTTTGGAAACACTGTTTTGTAGAATCTGTGAAGGGATATTTGAGAGCACATTGAGTTCTATGGTGTAAAAGGAAACATCTTCAGTTAGAAACTAGAAAGAAGCTTTCTGAGAAACTGTTTTGATGTGTGCACTTATCTCACAGAGTTAAACCTTACTTTTAATTCAGCAGTTTGGAAACACTGTTATGGTCCATTCCACGAATGGTCATTTGGGAGTTCATTGAGGTGAATGCTGAAAAGCAAATATTCCAGGACAAAACTAGAAGGAAACTATCTGAGAAACAGCTTTATGATGTGTGCAATCACCTCATTGACTTAACCTTTCTTTACATTTAACCATTTGTAAGCACTGTTTTATATAATCTGTGAAGGGACAAATACAGAGGGCTTTCAGTCCATTGGTGAAAAGAAACATCTTCAGATGAAAAGCAGAAAGAAGCTTTCTGAGAAACTGCTTTGTGATGTGTGCATTCATCTCCCAGAGTTAAACCATTCTTTGGATTCAGCAGTTTGGATACACTGTTTTCTCCATTGTGCGAATTGACAATT
>NW_016846856.1:0-699 GCF_001698545.2 Rhinopithecus bieti | reverse complement strand
ATGGCGTGATCCTCATAGTCCCTATGTTCAGTTCCTGTGGAGATTACTCAGTTTTTTCGCATGGTCTCAACATTTAACACCAGAACACAACATGTTTCCATGCATTACATATTCTTCAGGCATTTCCTGAGACATTAGATGTTGTGTGTGGCGGGGATGGGTGTGTGTGTTATGTCCTGTCCCTTGGAGCAAGAGTTAGCAGGCTTTCAGGAAGTATTACCGTATCATGGTCCTTTGTTGCAGCAGTATGAGAACACCAAAGACAGGCCTGTTCCAGGTGTGATAAAGCAGGAGCCAGTATGTTTTCTGATAGTCTCAAGGGCATCTAGTCTAGAGACTGAAAGGACTTAAAGTTTCACATCTAGTAGAGTAGTTTTTTGGTTGTTTTTTTTTTAGATGGAGACTTGCTCTTTCTCCCAGCCTGGAGTGCGGTGGCACGATCTCAGCTCACTACATCCTCCGTCTCCCAGGTTGAGGGAATCTCTTGTCTCAGCCTCCCGAACAACTGGGACTAAAGGCAGGCTCCACCATGTTTGGCTAATTTTTGTATTTTTAGTAGAGACGGGGTTTCACCATGTGGGCCAGGCTGGTCTCGAACTCCTGACCTCAGATGATCAGTCCATCTCGGCCTCCCAATATGTTGGATTGCAGGCATAAGCCACTGTGCGTGGTCATTCTATTTCTTTATTTATTTAGTGG
>NW_016846855.1:0-2117 GCF_001698545.2 Rhinopithecus bieti | reverse complement strand
AAAAAAAAATAATAATAATATAATTCTTTTTTTTCTTTTCTTTTTTTGAGACAGAGTCTCGCCCTGTCACCAGGGTGGAATGCAGTGGTACGATCTCGGCTCATTGCAATCTCCGCCTCCCGGGTTCAAGCGATTCTCCTGCCTCAGCCTCCCAAGAAGTTGGGACTACAGGCGCCCACCACCACGCTCAGCTAATTTTTGTATTTTCAGTAGAGACAGGGTTTCTCCACGTTGGCCAGGATGGTCTTGATCTCCTGACATCGTGATCCGCCCGCCTCGGCCTCCCAAAGTGCTGGGATTACCGGCGTGAGCTACCACGCCCAGTCTTAATTCTTAAACTAGGACAATCTCTAAGGTCCCTTGCAGCATTAGCATTCTGTAATCTTATGAATCTATAAAATTCTAAAGTGTTGATTTGACTGATAATGAGTAACCCTTGCCGTTATAAAAAAGTTTTATTTTTTTAATAAAGTTGGGTTTTTCCATTGCAAAACACATGCTCATTATAGAAAATTTGTAAGCTATAGGAAAAAACTAACCAAAAAGGCAACCACTATGAATATTTTGGAAACTTCCTCCCAAATTGTTCATTTTTCTATGTATAATCTTAGTGAGGTTTTAATATAGCCAAGTTCATACTATATGTGCAATTCTATATCATACTTTTCTCATTTGACATTATAACATAATGCCACATAACTCCCACATTATTATAAGCCCTTTGCAAACAGCGTTTTTAAATGGCTTCTTATTCCATTGAATGGATATTCTGTAATTTACTTTATTCCCCTAATGTTGGGCAAAATTAGGCTGTTTCCAGGTTTTGTGTTTATTTGTTTGCTGTTCTATTTCCTTTGTAACAAAGGACTTATTACTGAATGTCAAGGGAAGGGTCACCAGCAGTAGAGTGACGTTCCCCATGTCTGACCATGTGGGGACAGAAGTAGGACAGCTATCCCATTGTCTAGGAAGCCCCGCCTTGTCATGGAGACCACTCGGACAGGCCTATAGCTAAACAATGTGAAGAGGCATCTCTCTGTCTCTCTCATGACTTTCCTTCTCATTTGGAAGATGGTCCCCTAAGGCCTTCCTGGCTTCTCTCCTAGAGTAGAGTGCCTGCCCTGTTTGGTGGGCTTACGAACGCGCCCTATTGCAAGGGGCTAACATGCCCTCTGTTCCTTCACACTGTAAGTGTATCAGGGACACAGCCCAATCTGGGCAGCTGTCCAGTGATCCAGCCTTGTCTATGGTGGGGTTCTGCCCAACATGGCGAAACCCTGTCTTTACTAAAAAATACAAAAATTAGCTGGTTGTGGTAGCGGACTCCTGTACTCCCAGCTACTTGGGAGACTGAGACTGGAGAATCCCTTGAACCCAGGAGGCTGAGGTTGCAGTGAGTGACGATGGTGCCACTGCAGTCCCGCCTGGGCAACTCCATCTCAAAAGAAGAAAAGGAAAATGAAAATTCAAGGGATTTACACCAAAAAGCAAACTAGTCCTCTGCAACCTAACTAACTCCTTAGTTTTGGGGCTGTGAAGCCACGTAGAGGGCGATCAGGTAGTAGATGGTCCCTCCCACAGTTCAGCACCATGGCTGTCCCGTAACGCATTTGGTCAGGCAGGCCTTGTTTCAGGTGGATGGTCACACTGTCAGATTTCTGGAAAAACTTCTGCAGTTCTGGAACTTTGTTTTTCCCAGCAGATTCACATGCAGTGGAATTGAAGGTCAGTTTAGTTGGTGTGGCAAACATGATATCGGTGGTGCTTCTGCGAAAACCACAGGCTTGGCCGGGCACAGTGGCTCACACCTGTAATCCCAGCACTTTGGGAGGCCAAGGCAGGTGGATCACCTGAGGTCAGGAGTTCGAGCCCAGCCTGGCCAACATGGTGAAACGCCATGTCTACTAAAAATACAAAAAATTAGCCAGGGATGGTGGTGGATGCCTATAATCTCAGCTACTTGGGAGGCTGAGGCAGGAGAATTGCTTGAACCCGGGAGGCGGAGGTTGCAGTGACCCAAGTTTACACCACTGCACTCCAGCCTGGGCAACAAGAGCAAAGCTCCATGAAGAAAGGAAGGAAGGAAGGAAGGAAGGAAGGAAGGAAGGAAGGAAGGA
>NW_016846854.1:0-1121 GCF_001698545.2 Rhinopithecus bieti | reverse complement strand
ATATGGAGTTTCAAGAGACCCCAAATAGCAAAAACATCTCAAAAAAGAACCGAGTTGGAGGACTCATGATTCCCTATTTCAAAACTTACCACAAAGCTATAGTAATCAAAACAGTGTGTTACTGGCAATAGTACAGACATATAGGTACAAAGGAACAGAATTGAAAGTACAGAAATACACCTATGGTCAATTGATTTTGGACAGAGATGCCAAGTCCATTCAATGGGGAAAAAGAAGTCTCTTCAACAAATGGTGCTGAGACAACTGGATTTCAACATGCAAAAGAATGAAGTTAGCTGGGCGTGGTGGTGTGCACCTGTAATCCCAGCTACTCAGGAGGCTGAGGCAGGACAATCACTTGAATCTGGGAGGTGGAGGTTGCAGTGAGCCAAGATCGTGCCACTGCACTCCAGCCTGGGCAGCAGAGCTAGACTCCATCTCAGAAAAAAAAAAAAAAAAAAAAGAATGAAGCTGAAACTCTATCTCATACTATACACAAAAATGAGTTCAAAATGGATCAAAGACCTAAATGTATTAGATAAAACTATGAAATGCTTAGAAGAAAACATGGGAGTAGATCATGACCTTGGATTTGGTAATGGATTCTTAGCTATGACACCAAAAGCACGAGCAACAAAAGGAGAAACAGATAAATTAGACTGCTGGGTGAAGTGGCTCATGCCTGTAATCCCAGCACTTTTGGTGGCTGAGGTGGGCAGATCACCAGAGGTCAGGAGTTTGAGACCAGCCTATCCAACCTGGTGAGACCTCCGTCTCTACTAAAAATACAAAAGAATTAGCCAGGTGTGGTAGTGCACACCTGTAATTCCAGCTACTCAGGAGGCTGAGTCAGGAGAATCGCTTGAACCTGGGAAGCAGAGGTTGTAGTGAGCCGAGATTGTGCCACTGCACTCCAGACTTGGCAACAGAGTGAGACTCTGTCTCAAAAAAAAGAAAAAAAAATAGATAAATTAGACTTCATCAAAGTTAAAAACTTTTTTGCTGCAGCGAACATTATGAAGAAGGTGAAAGAGGCCAGCACTTCTGGAGGCCAAGGCAGGAGGATCTCTTGAGCCCAGGATTTCAAGATCAGCCTGATGAACACAGTGAGACCCTGTCTC
>NW_016846853.1:0-1011 GCF_001698545.2 Rhinopithecus bieti | reverse complement strand
TTTAATTTTCAGCATACAGATCTCACACATATTTATGTATATACACACACACACCCCTAAGTACTTCATTTTGGCAATATTGTAGATGTTTCAAAATTTCAAATTCTGATTGTTCATAGATAGTACATAGGATACAACTGACTTTTGTTTTTGTTTTTTTGTTTTTTTTTTTGAGACGGAGTCTCACTCTGTCGCCCAGGCTGGAGTGCAGTGGCCGGATCTCAGCTCACTGCAAGCTCCGCCTCCCGGGTTCACGCTATTCTCCTGCCTCAGCCTCCGGAGTAGCTGGAACCACAGGCGCCCACCACCTCGCCCGGCTAGTTTTTTTGTATTTTTTAGTAGAGACGGGGTTTCACCGTGTTAGCCAGGATGGTCTCGATCTCCTGACCTCGTGATCCGCCTGTCTCGGCCTCCCAAAGTGCTGGGATTACAGGCTTGAGCCACCGCGCCCGGCCACAACTGACTTTTGTATATGACAATGTATCCTGTAACCTTCCTAGCTCACTTACTAGTTCTGGGCAATTTTTTTGTGGATTTGTACTATTTTCTACATAGACAATAATGTCTGGAAATAGAGTTATATTTCTTCTTTTCCAATCTGAATGCCTTTTATTTCTTTTCCTTATCTTATTGCGCTATCTAGAACTTATAGCATAATGTTGAATAAGAATGATCAAAGAGGACACTTTTGCCTTGCTTCTCATCTTAGGAAGAATGCATGCAATTTCTCTTCATTCAGTATGATGTAACTTGTAGGTTTTGTAGATGCCACTTATTGGGTTAAATAATTTTCATTCTATTCCTAGTTTGCTATGAGTTTTAAAATCACAAACGGATATTCAGTTTTGTCCAATCCTTTCTCTGCATCTACTGAGATAATTATATGATTTGTCATATTTAGTCTATTAATATGGTGAACTACAATGACTCATTTTCAAATGTTGAAACAGCCTTGCATTCCTGGCATGAACCCCTCTGTTGTGACATGTTTTATATCTATATATAAAATCA
>NW_016846852.1:0-443 GCF_001698545.2 Rhinopithecus bieti | reverse complement strand
TCTCCTTCCCAAGAAAGCTTTGGATGATGGTGGAAGAAGACACATTCAAGTCTGTGAGCTGGAACGATGATGGAGACGCCGTGATCATCGAGAAGGATCTCTTCCAGAGGGAAGTTCTTCAACAGAGAGGTACAGAGAAGATCTTCGAAACAGACAGCTTGAAGAGTTTCATTCACCAACTGAACCTCTATGGATTCTGCAAAACACGCCCAAGCAACTCTCCAGGAAACAAGAAAATGATGGTAAAGTAGAAAGCATTTCTGTAATCCCTTTTCTCTCTTTCTCAAACGTATCTTCATAGGACACTAATATAAAGAATATACTATAAGAGCTTAAGTGTCAAAGATAGCATTTTAAAATGTGAAATATTGTTTACTGAAAGATGACAAGTATAGAACTTAAAAAGTATGGAATTTGATATTAAACTACAACCCCTTAGAGAT
>NW_016846851.1:0-443 GCF_001698545.2 Rhinopithecus bieti | reverse complement strand
ATATGTGTACAGCATGGTGACTACTGTGAGTAACAATGCATTGCATACTTGAAATTTGCTAAGAGAGTAGATCTGCAGTGTTCATACCATACACAAAAGGGTAACTGTGTGAGATGATGGATATGTTAATTAGCTTGATCTCGGTAATCATTTCACAGAATATACACGTATTGAAACATCACCTTGTACTTCCTAAATATATGCAGTTTTTTTTTGTCAGCCATGCCTCAGTAAAACTGGGGAAAATCTCATTTGCTGTAGAAGAACGCTTCTTATCCAGGGGCATTTTGCCTCCCAGGGTACATCTGTCAATGTTTGGAGACATTTTTGTTTATTGTTATTGGGGAAAAGAGGAGGTGCTACCGACATCCTGTGGATCCAGGCTAGTGATGCTACTTAACTCCCTGAAAGCACAACATGGCCTTTCGCAGTAATTATCTGGT
>NW_016846850.1:0-763 GCF_001698545.2 Rhinopithecus bieti | reverse complement strand
AGTGAGCCCGTTATGGAGAGGGAAAATACTGGCCTTTGCAAATTAAGCTGCTGAAAGCTGTCCTTCAAGTTCATTTGAGAATGCAGTTTCCTCATAATAGTGTCTTGGCACATAAATGTGTTGAGATTGACTCAGGGATTTGGAAGTTGATTTGTATTTGAGGAGGTGGAAATGAAAGGAAACATGAGCTAGTAATGACCCTGTTATCCTCCCCCACCAGCAGGGGAAGGTAGGTTTGTGCTTGCTATTGTCAGCGATGCAAACAATAATCTGACTTCCGGACGGTAGGAAGCATTTCTGATCGTTAGGTAGCAACTGCTCTACTCCTTACGGAGGAGGAAATTTCCAGGTGGAGAGGCCTGCAAGAATGAGGGAGGGCAGTTCTTCCAATAGATTAGAACCACGTAATCCCAGCATGTTGGAGGCACAGGGATCTTTGAGATCATCTGGTCCGACCTGTCATCTCATGCAAGAAGAGAGTGGACTGTTTAGAGATGACATGACTTGCGCAGACTAGTTTTTGGTCAAGTGAGTGGTAGATGGTCAAAGGGGAAAGGCATGAATGACCCTTGGAGTGAGAGAGACCAGTGTGTAGTTTCCAGTTCTCTCACTCACTCAGCATACAGGCTTGAGCTGGTTGCTCAGCATCCAAGTAGTTTTTTTTTAGGCGGAGTCTCGCTCTGTTGCCCTGGCTGGAGTGCAGTGGTGTGATCTCGACTCACTGCAACCTGTGCCTCCCGGGTTCAAGTGATTTTCCTGCCTC
>NW_016846849.1:0-2118 GCF_001698545.2 Rhinopithecus bieti | reverse complement strand
CTGTCGCCCAGGGTGGAGCACAGTGGTGCAATCTCAGCTCACTGCAAACTCTGTCTCCCAGGTTCAAGTGATTCTTCTGCCTCAGCCTCCCAAATAGCTGGGATTACAGGCGTGTGCCACCACACCCAGCTAATTTTTGTATTTTTAGTAGAGACACAGTTTCACCATGTTGTTCAGGCTGGTCTCAAATTTCTGAACTCATGTGATCCACCTGCCTCGGCCTCCCAAAGTGCTGGGATTACAGGTATGAGTCCCCACACCTGGACCATTTCCTAATATTTGTAAATACTTGCCATATTTTTATTTTTACCACGCATAAAAGTCAAGGCAAATGCAAGCCATTGATCTTAGTACATACAAAGGCATGTAGAAATAGAATCATATAGTGAATATTCATGAATACTGAGGCAGGTTTTAGATGCTCAGAGTCTGAAATTGCACTGCATGGTATTTCCACAAAAATGTCCTGGGGCGGCCGGGTGCGGTGGCTCAAGCCTGTAATCCCAGCACTTTGGGAGGCCGAGACGGGTGGATCACCAGGTCAGGAGATCGAGACCATCCTGGCTAACACGGTGAAACCCCGTCTCTACTAAAAAATACAAAAAACTAGCCAGGCGAGGTGGCGGGCGCCTGTAGTCCCAGCTACTCGGGAGGCTGAGGCAGGAGAATGACGTGAACCCGGGAGGCGGAGCTTGCAGTCAGCTGAGATCTGGCCACTGCACTCCAGCCTGGGCAACAGAGCGAGACTCCGTCTCAAAAAAAACAAAAAAAAAAAATGTCCTGGGGCCTACTCAGGAATAGCTCAAGTGCAAATTATGAGCATATATTCCCAAAATTGTATCCTGTTTGAATTCATCTAATATGAAAAAACTTGTTATAGGTGGCATTCAACCTTCAGCACTTCGTGATGTATTACTAATATTTATTATGAAGTGCCCCAGTGAGGCAGAACTTGCTTTGGTTGATGTAAGGCACATGATTTGTTCCAGGTTGCAAAACAAGCAATTACATTTTACTGATTAATACATCCATTATAAAGCAATACTAAAATGTAATTTCAGTAGACAAATATGAATCCTACACATGAACACTCTTCTGGTTCTTTTGAATAAAATGCCCTCTGTAATAACTGCTGTCTTTTTAGTTTCCAAGAATAAGACTAATTTTCATTAATCTGATATACAACTATTACTTTTTTGTGTGTGTGACGGAGTTTCGCTCTTATTGCCCAGGCTGGAGTGCAATGGCGCCATCTGGGCTCACTGCAACCTCCGTCTCCCGGGTTCAAGCGATTCTGATGCCTCTGCCTCCCAAGTAGCTGGGATTATAGGCATGTGCCACCATGTCCATCTAATTTTGTATTTTTAGTAGAGATGGGAATTTCTCCATGTTGGTCAGTTTGGTCTCGAACTCCTGACCTCAGGTGATCCACCAGCCTCAGCCTCCCAAAGTGCTGGTATTACAGGCATGTGCCACCATGCCTGGCCACAACTATTACTTTTCAAAGTAGAAGGTGACTATCATTCTCCTTACATGTTTTTGTCTACCATATATGCATTTTTTGTCTACCATATATGCGGATAGGTAACCTATCATTCTACTCCAATGAAAATCTCATTCTCTTAATGTTCTGGTCTGCTATTCATGTAACATGGTCATCCTGCAGAGCAATCCTTTCCTTTAATCAATAAAGACCCTCTGCCAATAAAAGAGAAGGTGCCCTGACAACATGAGGCATGATAATTTGGAAATTAGTTGTATGTCTGTTATCTGCTACTTCCCATGCTCTCAAGTTTATACCATATTGTATCTTTGTTTGTTTTGTTTTTGGTAGAGACAGGGTTTTGTCATGTTGCCCTGGCTGGTCTTGAACTCCTGGGCTCAAGAGATCTTCTCGCCCCAGCCTCCCTAGGACTACAGGCATGGATCACCATGCCCAGCTAATTTTTTTTTCCCTTCAGATAGAGTTTTGCTCTTTTTGCCCGGGCTGGAGTGCAATGGCATGATCTTGGCTCACTGCAACCTCTGCCTCCCGAGTTCAAGCAAATCTCCTGCCTCAGTCCCTAAGTAGCTGGGATTACAGGCACATACTACCACACCTGGCTAATTTTTGATTTT
>NW_016846848.1:0-799 GCF_001698545.2 Rhinopithecus bieti | reverse complement strand
TCGGCCTCCTAAAGTGCTGGGATTACAGGCTTGAGCCACCGTGCCCGGCCTATTTTATTTTTTATTTTTTTATTTTTTTAGGTGGAGATTCACTGTTGTTGCCCAGGCTGGAGTACAATGGCACGATCTCGGCTCACTGCAACCTCCGCCTCCCAGGTTCAAGGGATTCTCCTGCCTCAGCCTCCTGAGTAACTGGGATTACAGGCATGCACCACCACGCTCGGCTAATTTTGTACTTTTAGTGGAGACGGGGTTTCTCCATGTTGGCCATGCTGGTCTCGAACTCCTGACCTCAGGTGATACGCCCGCCTCGGCCTCCCAAAGTGCTGGGATTACATGCATGAGCCACTGTGCCTGGCCCAACGCCCAGCCCAATTTAAAAAAATTTTTTTTTGTAGAGACAGGGTCTCCCTATGTTGCCCAGGCTGATCTCAAACTCCTGGCCTCAAGCAATCCTCCTGCCTCGGCCTTCCAAGGCCGGGATTCCAGTCCTTGGCTGGGATTACAGGTGTGAGCCATCATACTCAGCCTCAGAGTAGAACTTTTATTTATTATTCTTTTTTTTTTTTTGAGACAGAGTCTTGCTTTGTCGCCCAGGCTGGAGTGCGGTGGCAGGATCTCAGCTCACTGCAGCCTCCACCTCCTGGGTTCAAGCAATTCTCCCGCCTCAGCCTCCCGAGTAGCTGGGACTACAGTCATGAGCTGCCACACCTGGCTAATTTTTGTATTTTTTAGTAGAGACGGGGTTTCACCATGTTGGCTAGGATGTCCTCTATCTCTTTTTTTTTTTTTTTTTTTT
>NW_016846847.1:0-2122 GCF_001698545.2 Rhinopithecus bieti | reverse complement strand
AAGACTCCAGCTCCACAACACTCAAACTAGAACAGCAGCACCGGCTACTCCCTCGGTCTCCAGATCCCTCAAACTTCAACGATAGCACTGGCTCTTCCCCGGGACCACCAGCTCCACAACCCTCAACTTACACGGCGGTAGCACCAGCTCCTCCCTAGGTCTCCAGCTCCACGACCATCAAACTTGAACTGCAACACCAGCTCCTCTTCGGCCTCCAGCTCCACAATCCTCACACAACAACAGCAACACCAGCACCTCCCTGAATCTCCAGCTCAACAACTCTCAGACCTGAAAGGCAACACCAGCACCTCCCCAAGGCTCCAGCTCCACGACCCTCAGATTTGAACAGCGGTAGCACCACCTCCGGTGCAGGTCTCCAGTTTCATGATCCTTAAACTAGAACAGCAGCACCGTCGCCTCCCTGGGTTTCCAGCTCCACGACCCTAAGACATGAATAACAGAACCAGGTCACCCCCAGGGCTCCAGCTCCAAGAACCACAGATTTGAACGGCAGCCCCGGCTCTTCCTAGGATCTCCAGCTCCACGGCCCTCAGACAAGATCAGCAGCACCGGCTCCTCCTTGGGTCTCCAGCTCCACTACCCTCAGACTAGACCAGCAACACCGGTTCCTCCCTGGGTCTCCAGCTCTACAACCCTCAGACATGAACAGCAGCAGCACCGGCTCCTCCCACCGTCTCCAGTTCCACCAACCTCAAACTACAACAGCAGTACCAGCCTCTCCCCACGTCTCCAGATCCACGACCCTCAAAATAGAATGGCATGACCGGCTCCTCCCTGGTTCTCCAGCTCCCAAACCCTCAAACTTCAAGTGACACATCGGACCCTCCCCACAGTTAAACAGCAGCACAGGCTCTTCCCCAAAATTCCAGATCCATGACCCTCTGACTTAAATGCTCGAAGCACCGCATCCTCACAAGGTCTCCAGTTCCACGACAAACTACACAGCAGCACCGGCTCCTCCCCAGGTCTACAGCTCCACCACCCTCACACTAGACACCAAGACTACCTCCTCCGCGCTCTCCAGCTACACCACCCTCAGACTTGAACAGCAGCAGCGGCTCCTCCCTGTACCTCAAGCCCCATGACCGTCAGACTTGAATAAGAGCAACAGCAGCTCCCCCCCAGGGTTCCAGCTTCAGTACCCACAGATATAAACAGCACCACAGGCTTTTCCTGAGACCTCCAGCTCCACTACCCTCAAACTAGAAGACAGCACCAGCTCCTCCTTCGGTCTCCAGCTCCACAACCCTCACACTAGAACAGTAAAACCGGATCCTCCCTGGATCTCCAGCTCAATCACTCTCAGACTTGAAAGGCAGCACCAGCTCCTCACAAAGGTTCTGGCTCCAAGACCCTCAAACTAGAATAGCAGCTGCTGCTGTCCTTGGGTCTCCAGCTCCACAACCCTCAAAGTAGAAGAGCAGCCCTGGCTCTTCCCTGAGTCTCCAGCTCCTCAACTCTGAGGGTTGTAGAACTGGAGACCCAGGGAGGAATCAGTGCTGCTGTTCTAGTTTGAGGGTCGTGGATCTGGAGACCCAGGGTGGAGCCGGTGCTGCTGTTCTAGTATGAGGGTTGTGGAGCTGGAAGACCCAAGGAGGAGCTGCTGTTGCTGTCCTAGTTTGAAGGTCATGGAGCTGGAGAACCGGGGAGGAGCCATTTGAACAGCAGCACCGGCTCCTTCCCAGGTCTCAGACTCCATGACCCTCAGACTTAAAAAGCCATAGTACGGGCTTCACCCTGGGTCTTCAGCTCTACAGCCCTCAGACATGAACAGCAGCAACACCGGCTCCTCCCCCTGTCTCCAGTTCCATGAACCTCAAACTACAACAGCAGTACCGGCCTCTCCCCAGGTGTCCATATCCACGACCCTCAAAATACAATGGCATCACCAGCTCCTCCCTGGTTCTCCAGCTCCCAAACCCTCAAACTTCAACTGACACACTGGATCCTCCCCACAGTTAACAGCAGCACGGGCTGTTCCCCAAAGCTTCAGATCCACGACCCCCTGACTTAAATGGTGGTAACACCAGCTCCTCCCTAAGTCTCCAGTTCCACGACCCTCAAACTACACAGCAGCACCGGCTCCTCCCCAGGTCTACAG
>NW_016846846.1:0-860 GCF_001698545.2 Rhinopithecus bieti | reverse complement strand
TTTTTTTTTTTTTTTTTTTTTTTGACAGAATCTCACCCTGTCACTCAGGCTGGAGTGCAGTGGTGTGATCTCAGCTCACTGCAACCTCCACCTCCTGGGTTCAAGCAATTCTCCCTGTCTCAGCCTCCCAAGTAGCTGGGACTACAGGCATGCGCCACCATACCCAGCTAATTTTTGTATTTTTACTGGAGACAGGGTTTCACCATATTGGTCAGGCTGGTCTTGAACTTCTGACCTCAGGTGACCCACCCGCCTCGGCCTCCCAAAGTGCAGGGATTACAGGTGTGAGCCACTGCGCCCAACCACTTTCTGAATCCTTTTTTTATTTCCTCCTTGACTCATTGGTTATTGGGGAGTATTATTACATATTTGTAATATTTCCTGGTTTTTTTTCTGCTATTGATTTCTAATTTTATTCATTGTGACTGAAGAGCACACTTTTTATTATTCTACCCTATTTAATGTATTGATGTTTATTTTATTCCCTAGCATATGTCTTTCCTGGACAATGTTTTATGTGCACTTGAGAAGAGTATATATTCTGTTGTGAAGTGACATGTTCTATAGACGTTGTTAGGTCTAGTTGGTTTGTAGTATTATTCAAGTCTTCTTTTTCCTCAGCAATCTTCTGTCCGGTTGTTCCATCTATTATTGAGAGTGGGGTGCTGAAGTATCCAACGATTGTTGAATTATCTTTCTCTCACATTTCTGTCCATTTTGCTTGGTGTGTTTCGATGTTTCAGTATTAGGTGCATATCTATAGCCACTTCCACTTTCTTGTGGTTGTTGTTTACCTGCTACGTCTTTTTTTTTTTTTTTTTTTTACTTTAAGTTCTAGGGTACATGTGCATAACGTGCAG
>NW_016846845.1:0-499 GCF_001698545.2 Rhinopithecus bieti | reverse complement strand
CCAGCTAATGTACAAAATAAAGATGACAGGCAAATAAATCTACTATATTTCAATATGTTATGACTGATTATAATGACCTAATACATTCCCTTTTTTTTTTCGTGGGCAAATGCTACGTTTTCCCTTAATCTCCTGATTTTGCTCACATTTTTTGTATGTATTTCTCTTGAGCATCAGTTATGGCTATGGCTTTCTTCTATCCAAATCTAAACATCTTTCCCAAGTTTTAGTCTCTCTGACTTCTCTGAAGTCTTTTAGAATACCAACCACTGTCTTCTTCTTGACATTTTCTCCTATCTTTAATTCAGTGTATCATCTTGATTCTCATTCTTCCTTCCAGCTCTATTCTCACTCGCCACTTACATGTCTCCTATTCTTTAAATACATTAAGTGTGGCAGACTGCCATCTATTCACCATACCCAATTTCTTCTCTTTCTGACTAAAAAAGCTATACTGTGTTTTTCTGTCTCCCTTGCAGTTTAGGTGGTACCATAGACA
>NW_016846844.1:0-623 GCF_001698545.2 Rhinopithecus bieti | reverse complement strand
CTTTCTTTCTTTCTTTCTTTCTTTCTTTCTTTCTCTTTTCTTTCTTTCTTTCTTTCTTTCTTTCTTTCTTTCTTTCTTTCTTTCTTTCTTTTTTCTTTCTCTTTCTTTCTTTCCCTCCTTCCTTCCTTCCTTCCTTCCTTCCTTCCTTCTTTCTCTCTCTCTCTCTCTCTTTCTTTCTTCTTTCTTTTTTTTTTGATGGAGTTTCGCTCTTGTTGCCCAGGCTGGAGTGTAATGGCACAATCTCTGCTCACTGCAACCTCTGGCTCCTGGGTTCAAGCAATCCTCCCACCTCAGCCTCTGGAGTAGCTGGGATTACAGGCACCTGCCACCATGCCTGGCTAATTTTTGTATTTTTAGTACAGATAGGCTTTTACAATGTTGGCCAGGCTGGTAT
This sequence comes from Rhinopithecus bieti, assembly GCF_001698545.2. Classification (NCBI taxonomy): domain Eukaryota; kingdom Metazoa; phylum Chordata; class Mammalia; order Primates; family Cercopithecidae; genus Rhinopithecus; species Rhinopithecus bieti. The sequence goes on along the minus strand of NW_016846844.1, from coordinate 229 downwards.
TGAACTCCTGGCCTCAAATGATCTGCCTGCCTTGGCCTCCCAAAGTTCTGGGATTACAGGTGTGAGCCACCATGCCTGGCCTTGATTTTCTTCTTAATCTATCTGCTTATCCTGGTGGGTGATGCCCTTATCCTGGTTGTTGTGATGGCAGAGCCCAGCCTCCACAAGCCCATGTACTTCTTCCTGATAAACCTCTCAGCCCTGGATGTCCTCTCCATTACAGTCACCA
>NW_016846843.1:0-442 GCF_001698545.2 Rhinopithecus bieti | reverse complement strand
ATATTTTCTTTCACAACAAACGTCTCAAATCGCTAATAAATATCCCTTTGCTGATTCCACGAAAACAGTGTTAGCAAGCTGCTCCATGAAAGGAAAGGTGTAACTCTGTGAAATGAATTCACACATCACAAAGCAGTTTCTCAGAAACCTTCTGTCTAGTTTTAATCTGAGGATATTACCTTTGTCACCATAGGCTTCAATGTGATCCAAAATATGCCATCTCAGATTCCCCAAAACAGTGCTACAAAACTGCTCCATGAAAAGAACAGTGTAACTCTGTGAGATGAATTCACACATCACAAAGCAGTTTTTCAGAAAGCTTCTTTCTAGTTTTAATCTGAGGATATTTTCTTTCACAACAAACGTCTCAAATCGCTAATAAATATCCCTTTGCTGATTCCACGAAAACAGTGTTAGCAAGCTGCTCCATGAAAGGAAATGT
>NW_016846842.1:0-794 GCF_001698545.2 Rhinopithecus bieti | reverse complement strand
AAAAAAAAAAATAGTAACCCCTGAACAATTAACTCCCTGGCATGAATTTGGCATCAACAGATTCCCTTAAATTCTAAGATTTGAGTTTTGTCATCTGTAAAACAGAGGTGATACCAACATCATACAGCTATTGTAAGCATTACTGGTATAGGAGACGATGTCTATGAAAGTTCTTTGTAGAAGTGTTATATAAATGATCATTTTGGTCGGGTGCAGTGGCTCATGCTTGTAATCCCAGCACGTCGGGAGGCCGAGGTGGGCAGATCACCTGAGATCAGGAGTTCAAGACCAGCCTGGCCAACATGGCGAATCCCCATCTCTGCTAAAATACAAAAAATTAGCACTATTCACAATAGCAAAGACTTGGAATCAACCCAAATGTCCATCAGTGACAGACTGGATTAAGAAAATGTGGCACATATACATCACAGAATACTATGTAGCCATAAAAAAGGATGAGTTCATGTCCTTTGTAGGGACACGGATGCAGCTGGAAACCATCATTCTCAGCAAACTATCGCAAGAACAGAAAACCAAATACCGCATGTTCTCACTCATGGGTGGGAACTGAACAATGAGATCACTTGGACACAGGAAGGGGAGCATCACACACTGGGTCCTATTGTGGGGAGGGAGTGGGGGAGGGATAGCATTAGGAGATATAATGTAAATGACGAGTTAATGGGTGCAGCACCCAACATGGCACGTGTATACATATGTAACAAACCTGCACGTTGTGCACATGTACCCTAGAACTTAAATTAAAAAAAAAAAAAAAATTAGCCAGGCATGTT
>NW_016846841.1:0-441 GCF_001698545.2 Rhinopithecus bieti | reverse complement strand
AATAAATAATAAAATAAATAAAAATAAAAAAGTAAAAAAATAAATAAATAAAAAATAAAATTTAAGCATGATCAGCTACTGACACAGTATGTGTAATACTATATCCTATCAGCCAGCTACAGGACAAAACTGATCGGTTAGTGAAGAGGAGGGATGAAGGACGAAGGCGGACTCTAAGGCACTTTGAGTGAAGGCATTGCAGAAGGAGCACCACTGAGGAGAGCCAGGGAAAACCTGATTGATGAAAGCCCTGAACAGGTATGCAGGAGAAAGGGGTAGAGAATGAGAGGGAAAGGGGACTGAAGACTGGTACCGAAATGTGGCTAATTGTCTCCTCTGGTCCTCAAGTCAATGATAGTGCTAGCCTGTGGGAGGTGATATTTTGATACTCCCTTCCTGATTCAATCATTTTTATGAAGCCTAAAAGAAGCCCCATGACCC
>NW_016846840.1:0-442 GCF_001698545.2 Rhinopithecus bieti | reverse complement strand
TGCAAACAGAGACAACTTTACTTCCTCTCTTCCTATTTGAATACCCTTAATTTCTTTCTCTTGCCTGATTGCCCTGACCAGAACTTCCAATACTACGTGGAATAGGAGTGGTGAGAGAGATCCTCTTTGTTTTGTGCCAGTTTTCAAAGGGAATGCTTCCAGCTTTGCTCATTCAGTATGATATTTGCTGTGGGTTTGTCATAAATAGCTCTTATTATGTTGAGATATGTTCCATCAATATCTAGTTTGTTGAGAGTTTTTAACATGAAGCGATGTTGAATTTTATGAAAGTCCTTTTCTGCATCTATTGAGACGATCATTTGCTTTTTGTTATTGGTTCTGTTTATGTGATGGCTTATGTTTATTGATTTGTGTGTGTTGAACCAGCCTTGCATCCCAGGGATGAAGCCGACTTGATTGTGGTGGATAAGCTTTTGATGTG
>NW_016846839.1:0-799 GCF_001698545.2 Rhinopithecus bieti | reverse complement strand
GTACATAGCAGTGTTTCGATATATACAATATATAGTGATCAGATCAGGGTAATTAGCATACCATCATCTCAAACATTTATCATTTCTTTTTTTGAGACAGGGTCTCACTCTGTCGCCCAGGCTGGAGTGCAGTGGTGTGATCTTGGCTCACTGCAACCTCTGCCTCCCAGATTTAAGCGATTCTCCTGCCTCAGCCTCCTGAGTAGCTGGGATTGTAGGTGTGTGCCACCATGCCCAGCTAATTTTTGTATTTTTAGTAGAGGTGGGGTTTTGCCATGTTGGCCAGGCTGGTCTTGAACTCCTGACCTCAGGTGATCCGCCCGCCTTGGCCTCTCAAAGTGCGGGGATTACATGTGTGAGACACCATGCTTGGCCGGGTGTTTAACTTTCTGTGCCTGGCTTATTTCACTTAACGTAATGTCCTTCAGGCCTATCCCTGTTGCTGCAAATGACAGGATTTTATTTATTTATTTATTTTGAGATGGAGTCTTGCTCTGTTGCCCAGGCTGGAGTGCAGTGGCATGATCTTGGCTCACTGCAACTTCTGCCTCTCAGGTTCAAGCGATTCTCCTGCCTCAGCCTCCTGAATAGCTGGGATTATAGGCACACGCCATCACACCTGGCTAATTTTTGTATTTTTAGTAGAGACGGGGTTTCACTGTGTTGGCTAGGCTGGTCTTGAACTCCTGACTTCAGGTGATCCACCCATCTCAGCCACCCAAAGTGCTGGGATTATAGGCATGAGCCACTGTGCTTGGCCAGGATTTCATTTTTTATGGCTGAATAATATTCCATTTTG
>NW_016846838.1:0-497 GCF_001698545.2 Rhinopithecus bieti | reverse complement strand
GCAATATAAGAAAAGTTTTAACTATGCGAAATGAATAAATATATCTAACACAAAGCAGTTTCACAGAAATCTTCTTTCCAGTTTTGTCTGAGGATATTTTCTTTTCACCATAGCCCTCCCTCTACTCCCGAATATCTCTTGGTAGCTTTTTCTCCAAAAGGGATTCTGGAATCCTCTAGGAGAAGAAAAGTATATTTCTTTGAGTGGAATGCACACGTCACAAAGCATCTCCTCAGAAAGCTTCTGTCCATTTTCCATCTGAAGATGTTTCCTCTCTCACCGTAAGCCTCAAAGCTCTCCTGAATATCCCTTCACAGCCTAATTGGAAAGAGTGGTATGATACTGCTCAATGAAAAGAGAAGCTTAAATGTGTGAGCAGAATTCACGTGACTCAGAGCAGTTTCACAGAAAGCTTACTTCTGGTTTCTCTCTGAGGTTATTTCTTTTTCAGGATATTCTAAGGAACGTTTCCAAATGTCCTTTCTCAGATTCCACAG
>NW_016846837.1:0-1960 GCF_001698545.2 Rhinopithecus bieti | reverse complement strand
ATTCAAAACCCGACAGTAAATAGGCATCTAAAAGGCAGCAAAATTTAGAATCCCCATCATATAGTAAGCACATAAAATGAACATGCAATCTTTTTTTTTTTTTTTTTTTTTTTTTTGAGACAGAGTCTCGCTCTGTCGCCCAGGCTGGAGTGCAGTGGCCGGATATCAGCTCACTGCAAGCTCCGCCTTCCGGGTTTACGCCATTCTCCTGCCTCAGCCTCCCCAGTAGCTGGGACTACAGGCGCCCGCCACCTCGCCCGGCTAGCTTTTTTGTATTTTTTCAGTAGAGACGGGGTTTCACCGGGTTAGCCAGGATGGTCTCGATCTCCTGACCTCGTGATTCGCCCGTCTCGGCCTCCCAAAGTGCTGGGATTACAGGCTTGAGCCACCATGCCCGGCCGAACATGTAATCATTTGAACAGTATTTATCCTCTAAACTAAATTTGAATCTGCAGTTGCATCTCTGGCTGAGAAAAAAATGAAGGCATTTTTGGTTTTGGTTTCTATGGAAACCTGTACTTTGATTACTGATGGGTTTGAATGTATCATTTTTAGTCCCATAGGTACAATGTTTGAAGAAAAAAATAAGAGCAGGAGGAGAGGCCTGCAAAGTTATCAGAAACATTTCCTCAAATACTAATTTTTTTTCAGGCATCATAGATCTGAGAGATGCTGGAAGAGATTCCAAATTAAATTTTAGCTTCATTCAATAGTCACTGAGTGCCTGCTAGGTGCCGAACACTGTCCCAGTGGCTACAGCAGCAAACAAAAAGATAAAATTTAATACCAAGCTTTAGAAATAACTTTACGAAGAAACTTAAGTCGTATTTAGATGTTTGGGTTTTAGTTAGCTGAATTTTGTTATTTTCATATTTGTATCCATGCGACGTCTTAATGCGTAGATTTTTTATATGTTTTGTTGGAAATTATGTGTCCTTTCCCTGAAGAAACATTTTTAAAATGTCATTAACCTTTACTTAAACAAGTGGAGAACATGAAATTTGTTTCTGTTTTCATTCTTTGTTCTTTTTCACTGGTTTCCAGACAAAGGCATTAGGGCAATAGTGAAACCTTTGCAATGTTTTCAAGTGTTATTTTCAGTGTGACATGTTAAGCCAGTGCTTTTATTAATATAGCAACCTGGTATGACTAGCATAAAATAGCCAAAACTGCTACTCGCTAGATGTATATCATATAAAATACGTTTATTATATAGCTAAATCCAAACACTTTCTTTAAAATTAGGTTATAAAATACAATCAATTTTATTCATTTAAAATATTCAAAGAAATTATAATTTGGCAACACTATATTTTTTTACTGGTAGTTTTCAATTTGGGTTAAAACCTATGTAGATATTTACACAGTTCTTACAAATTCTTTAGCTCTCAGTTTAATTGACACTTTATTGGATAATTCTTCTGTAACCTCAATGAGGTTAAACATCCTTTTATTTGTTCAGTATCTGCACAACTATTATTTGTACCAATTTTACATTTATTTGTAAGCTTTATGCGTCTGCTTTCTCCATATCGAGTGAATGGATGAATGAATGGATAACCAGTTGCTTAACTGAAGCATTAATCTCTTCCCTTCCCTTATCCCTTTTTATTAAATAAAGATCATGATGATACAACAGTGTCTCCTCTGCCTCATTCTGTTCACTTCTCCATTCCATAATTGGAAAACTTTACTCAACGAGCTTTCAAAGATCAGACAATGCCAGTTAGAATCTCAGGTGCATATCACAAAGCGTTCTTAGCTAAATGACAAAATTCATTGCAATTAATTGTTTTAATATATTATTTTCCTAGTAGTCCCTGAGTTTTTGGAGTACAGAGGCTAAGCTGACTTTTCTTTTTTTCTCCACTACTCTATTCCCAGCACTTTGCTTAGTGACCAACTCCTAACAGGTTGTGTTAGTTAGAATGTCATCATTTGCAGTAACAGAAAACCAATA
>NW_016846836.1:0-436 GCF_001698545.2 Rhinopithecus bieti | reverse complement strand
TGCGCCCGGCCAATATATTTTTTATATATACACATATATGTAATGTATTCCTCAAAATGGTCACCAAGTGAATATGTATCCAATGCCATTTCCTTTGGCTGCATTCATATATTCCTACATTCAACAGAAATGTATTGGGTGTATCTTGTTTTCCAGAGGTTGAATAGTACCAGGTATAGGTAGTCAACCAAAAGTCACCATGTCACATCTATCTAATAGGAAAGCCTGCTGCTAGGCAAATACAAATGTATGCAAAAAATGCAAATTTTGGTAAGTGAGGAGGAGCCCTTAGTTTGAGGTATAACATTTCAAAATCACCAGAAACATACCGATGAGAATCCAGAAATAGTTTAACACATGAGAAAGTTATTTTTCATATCTTTTATTTTCTCTTTTTTTGTTTTTTGAGTGACTTCAGACTTAGCAAATGATTCTT
>NW_016846835.1:0-2132 GCF_001698545.2 Rhinopithecus bieti | reverse complement strand
CCTAAACGACTTTGTTGACCGCCCTCTGGGCCGCGGTGGTCCGGGCCAGGTGGCTGCCCCGCCTCCTCGCCAGCCGCCGGCGGCGGCTTCCTTTGGCTACTGCAGCCCACCCTGGGCGAGATCAGCCGCATTTTGGGTGCCACTTCAGCCTGGCGGCGACCCACCTGCCCCGGCTGCTACCGCGTTGCCGCCAGCGGAGCCCCGGATGGGTCCGGACGTGGGCGGCGGCGGCGACGGGCCGGAGCTCAGCGCTGGAGCCGTGGGCTTCTTAGTCAGCCTGCCCCGCAGGCCCCTCACGTTGGAGCCGAGGCCGAGGGAGAAGGGAAAGCGGACCGGGAGGGCCCGGCGCAGTGGGGCGGCGGGGAGCGCCGGGGCCGGATAGGGGAGCCCAAGGGGCCAGGCAGGAGGGTCCCGACCGGCGGAAGTGGTTGGAGGGAGAAGGCTCAATCCCAACGGCTGGGGCCCCAGTCCGAATAGCCTTCGGCCGCCATGCTGCTTCTTCCGTTTACCGGAGCACGGTCACGTGAGCTTCGCCGCCGAAGAGCCTGGGACGTGGCGAGGTGGCGCGGCGGCCGCTAGGGGAGCACGGAAGCATTGAGTCCGTGGCTGAGAGCCCGCGGCGCCTGGGTTCGGCGCAGCGCGGCGCAGCGCGGCGCAGCGCTCGGTGCAGCTGGACTCCGGGCGCACTGGCGCGGCTTAGAGAGACGGGCAGCTGACTAAATGCCCGGCGTCTAAGGCCTTCGGAGACCACAGTCTCCGCGGACCCCTGGCTGGAGTCCAAAGCCGGCCGGACCTCCTCCCCGCGTCTCCCCTTCCGCGGCTCGGAGAGGAAGGCAGGAGAACCCCAGATATCATTCCCCTCCCTCCCCTAGGGAAACTGAGGCTGAAAGAGCCAGCGAGAGAAAGGAAGAAAAAAGTCGCGGAGGGGGGCGGCCCAAGCGACCAAAGGGACCGGGCAGCGCCAGCGACGGAGGGAAATTAGTCGGGTTTTCTCATGGTCAGCCTAGGTTTTACATTTTGGGGAGGAAGACCACAGAGGTGAAGTGCAGTTCTCATCTTCTTATCGAGAGTGCATGCTGTTCTCCTGAGTTATCACTGATGATGTTAACCTTGGTCCCCTGGGTGAGGCGGTGTTTGTCAGGTTTCCCCACATCCTCCCCATCTCCTCAAACCCCAATACTGTAAGTCTCTGTAAACAGCCACACTTGGTGGGTGGGGAGTTATGTGCTACCTTCTTGAAGGCGCAATATCTACATCAATTATTTGGAATTTTCTGTACAGGAGATTTGTTTATTCGTTTATTTTTTCAGACATTTATTTCTATGAGTACAGATTCATGGATATCTATTTTATACTTATTGGGTTATAACTGGATATTTATTAGGTTATAATACAATGTTACCTTATTTAGTTTATTACTCAAGTCTGCTTTTCTTTTTTTTTTTTTTTTTTTTTTTTTGAGACGGAGTCTTGCTCTGTCACCGAGGCTGGAGTATAGTGGCACCATCTTGGCTCACCGCAACCTCTGCCTTCTGGGTTCAAGTGATTCTCCTGCTTCAGCCTCCCGAGTAACTGGGACTGCAGGTATCAGTTACCACACCCAGCTAATTTTTGTATTTTTAGTAGAGACAGCGTGTCACCACATTGGCCAGGCTGGTCTCGAACTCCTAAACTTTGTGATCCGCCCACCTTGGCCTCCCAAAGTGCTGGGATTACAGGAGTGAGCCACCGCACCCGGTCTTCTTTTTATTTTTTTAAGTTATAAATACTATATGTCTTAAAAGTTTAAATAGTATAAAAGGGTATGCTGTGAAAAATGAGTCTCTCTCCTTCATAAGCTCCAATCTGACCTTCCTTTCCCCAGAGGCAATCATTATTGCTATATTTTTTTATCCTGCCAGATGTATTCTGTGCATGTTTAATAAATACCACCTGTGTTTTCTTTTCTTTTTCTTTTCCCTTTTTTTTTTTTTTTTTTTTTTTTTTTTGAGGCAGAGTCTCACTCTGTTGCCCAGGCTGGAGTGCAGTAGTGCAATCTGGGCTCACCGCAAGCTCTGCCTCCCAAGTTCACGCCATTCTCCTGCCTCAGCCTCCCCAGTAGCTGGGACTACAGGCATCCACCACCACGCCCA
>NW_016846834.1:0-498 GCF_001698545.2 Rhinopithecus bieti | reverse complement strand
AATAATAATAAAATTAAAATAAAATAAAATAAAACAATGACCTCGCCTAGCAGAGAGTAAGTGCCCCAGCACCCTCAGCCGTCCCTGTCCTCCCAAAGGGCTGGGATTACAGACGTAAGCCACCGCTCCGGGCCTGTCCCTGTCCTTATTTGTGGTCCCTGTTCTTCCAGGGTCCTGAGCTCAGGACCCCCGGACTGCGGGTATCTCCGGGGAGGGCGCAGCTGGCCCTGGCAGGGCCCGGACACCTGGGGCCCAACCCACCCCTGCGCACCCCGCGGTGTCGCCTTCCCGGGCGGCTCGGGTTCCCGGATCCCCTTACCCAGGCTTCTCGGCTGTCGCGCCCTGGGCCGGGGGAGGGGAGGCTTCAGGAAGCGGCGGATCCGGCGGCGGCGGCGGCGGCGGCGAGGGCCCGGGTGGGTGACCGAACTTCTCCCGCCATGGAGGGCGCAGCAGCCCGGGAGGCCCGGGGGGCCGAGGCCCCGCGCGCGTCTGCGCCCC
>NW_016846833.1:0-412 GCF_001698545.2 Rhinopithecus bieti | reverse complement strand
GAATTCTTCTCACAGAATTTCACAACTCTTTGCATGAATCAGTTTGGTAGCACTGTTTTTGTGGTGTCTGAGAAGGGATACTTTGTTTCACATTGAAGTCTATGGTGACACAGAAAATATTCTCAGATAAAAACTAGAAAGAAGCTTTCTGAGAAACTTCCTTGCCATGAGTGAATTCATCTCACAGAGTTACACTTTTCTACTCATTGAGCATTTTGCCAGCACTGATTTCATGGAATCTGCAATGGGATATTTCAGAGTGCATTGAAGCTCATGGTGTCAAAGGAAATATCCTCAGACAAAAAGAAGAAATAAGCTTTCTGAGAAACTGCCTTGTGATTTGCAAATTCTCATGGAGTTACATCATCCTTTTCATGGGTCAGTTTGATAGTACTATTTTAGTGGCATCTGG
>NW_016846832.1:0-1960 GCF_001698545.2 Rhinopithecus bieti | reverse complement strand
GAAACCCTCGACGGCTACGATCGCCAGGTCTTGGAAGACCAGCTCAAGATGTGCAAGAGCGATGTCTCCTCGCTGGAGTCGCTCCTGCAAGCCCTGCAGGACGAACGTGATGTCGGCCTGGAATCGGGCTCGGCCAAGTTCGCCCAGCTGACTCTGGAGTCGATCCAGAACCGTCATGGCATCGACATCAACGAGTTGACCCACACCGCCATGCCGTCGCTGGAATGCTTCCAGGGCCGTCTGGCACGTACGGCCACCTCGCTGACCGTCGACTCCGTCCGCAACACCATCGGTGTGCTCAACGCCACCGTGGAGATGCTCCAAGAGCACCTGAGCACCGAGACCATCTGACATGAAACGCCTTTCTGTTGCCATCATGTCGGCTCACCGCACAGCGGGTCTGAACGTCAGCTTCGAAGCACGTTTGGATGAAGTCATCGATCAGACCGTCTCGCTTGAAGCGCAGATGGATGAGATCGATGAAATGACCCAGCTGGCCAGCGGTCTGGAATCCCTGGTCGCTTCGGTCGAATCCATCGACACCCCCAGTTACCGTCAGCTGGAACTGGGTCGTAGTCAGGCACACAGCCTGCTGCGTATGTCCGGTCTGTCCAGCGCAGACTGCAACGACATCTTCCCTTCTCTGGAAGCCGATGCTCCTCAGTCCGGCTGGGAGAAGTTCAAGGCCTTCCTGTGGAAGCTGTGGGAGATGATCAAGGCCGCGGCGTTGAAGATCTACAACTTCATCGACAACGTCCTGAAATCCTCCACTGTAGCCGAGAAGGCTGCAATCCTGCGCCTGCGCGATCTGCGTCGTCGCCTGCGGGAAAACCGCAATGGCCTGACCCGTCAAGCCAAGGTCGCCCTGCGTCCGGCCCATGCCTACCTGATCGGTAGCAAGGCCCCCAATGGTCAACTGACTCTGTCGGTGCCGGCATCGATCGAAGATGTCAACACCAACATCGCTCAGTGGATCCGCAGTCGTGATGTCATCCAAGAGCGCCTGCCGGCACTGCTCAAGCGAGCTGCTGAAGATCTGCGCCAGGCGGTGGATAGTCTGGCCTTGAACGGTACCGACGAAGAAGTCACCGCGTCGATCTCCCGCAATGCCGACAGCATCTACGATGCCATCGATCCGCTGGTGGGTGGTCATCTCAAGACCGGCCTGAACCTGGGTGCGACTGGTTCGTACGACATGTGCCCGTTGATCTTCGATCGTGTTCTGCGCTTCAACGGCGTCAGCGATGCCGACGAGGGACGTGAATACGAAGACCTCAGCGACACCGATCGCGAAGCACTGCTCTCCAGCTACGGCGTTACCGTCGAGCAGGAAGACGTGACTGACCCGCTGGAAGGCGGGGACAAGTTCATCGGTGCCAAGGGCACTGCAGCGGTGGAAGCCCTGCTGAAGACCGCAGAGAAGCTGATCGATGAAGGTCACTCGGCCGATCAAGCCCGCAAGTGGACCAGCCTGCGTCGCGAGCTGACCCTCTACGGTGGTGCAATCACCGCCGTCCTCAAGGGAGTGCTCAAGCGTGAGAACCTGGGACAGGACGAGCGCAAGGTCATCGTCTTCGCTCTGCATGCCAATCGTGCCATGGCACGCTGGGCCTCGGCCCCGTACGCCCAGATCAACACGCTGAACCTGCGTGTGGTCAATTCGGTCCTGGCTCTGGCTGATGATTTCATCAAGAACCTGGATGTGGCCGACACCGACTACAAGGAAGACAAGAAGCCCAAGAAGGACGACAAGTCCAAGAAGGGTGAGTCTGACGAGCACGTCGAGAGCGCACGCAACCGCGATTAAGCTTACACCGTAAGACCAAGGCACTCTGGAGATCACACTCCAGAGTGCCATCTTATGGCGTTTGCACAACAGGCCTGTGTGCAGCCAATCCTTTTAACATGGAATATCGATATGTCCAACATCGCAAAAGCCCTGCGACGTTTTGCCGCTGCA
>NW_016846831.1:0-430 GCF_001698545.2 Rhinopithecus bieti | reverse complement strand
CATACATACACACATGCACACACACACACGCATACATACACACACATGCACACACACACGCATACATACACACATGCACACATGCATACACATGCACACACACACACGCATACATACACACACATGCACACACACGCATACATACACATGCACACATGCATACATACATGCACACACACGCATACATACACACATGCACACACACGCATACATACACACGCACACAGACACGCATACATACACACACATGCACACACACATACGCATACACATGCACACACACACGCATACACACACACATGCACACACACATACACACGCATACATACACATGCACACACATACACACATACATACACACATGCACACACACACGCATACATACACACGCACATGCACACACACACGCATACATACACATGCACACACA
>NW_016846830.1:0-435 GCF_001698545.2 Rhinopithecus bieti | reverse complement strand
ATATTATATTATATTATATTATATTATACTATACTATAACATACATTTATTTTTCTGAGATGGAGTCCCACTTCATCGCCCTGGCTGTATTGCAGTGGTGCAATCTCTGCTCACTGCAACCTCCGCCTCCCGGGATCAAGCGATTCCTCTGCCTCAGCCTCCCGAGTAGCTGGGTTTACAGGCATGCGCTGCCATACCCAGCTAATTGTTTGACTTTTTGGTAGAGACAAGGTTTCACCATGTTGGCCAGGCTGATTTTGAACTTCTGACCTCAAATGATCCACCTGCCTCGGCTTCCCAAAGTGCCTGGATTACGGAAGTGAGCCACTGCGCCCAGCAAGAACAATATTTTCTTTTCATATTTCAAAGACTAGCTTAGTGTTAATTTTTTGGTTTCATAAGTGTTTGTTTAGAAAGATACATACCAGCCGGGCG
>NW_016846828.1:0-1010 GCF_001698545.2 Rhinopithecus bieti | reverse complement strand
TCCAAGACTGCTCCAACCTGCATAGCTTAGAGTCAGTCATGACAAAAGTACTTTCCTAGGCCCTATAAACCACTGACTGGGTGTGCACAGGGTTACAGCACACAGACTGCAGTGTCCCCTGCGCTACGTGACCCACCCGGGGAGCAAGTGGAGGCTGAGTTCCAGGCTGTACTCTGCTTGCCAAGCCAAACACCCAGACTAGGGACTGTGTTATTCTAAAGGAAGTGGCACCTTTGATAATTAACCTGCCACAAGGGGCATCTTTTGGTAATTCACAGAAAGATGATTCACCACCAAGGGTAATTTATCTCCTTAACAGTCAGAAGTATGGCTGTCCCAGGCTGCCCAGAGGCTGCCCAGACCATGGGGCCTGGCATGGTGTGATAAGTTGGATTCCCTTTCCAACTCTTCCCTGACCCCATCACGTCCTTTGCCACGTGACACTGCAATGCCCCGTGTGACTCTGCAGTGTCTGAAAGAAGCAGAGTATACTACTTCACACCACTGATAATGCATTAGCTGTGTGACTTGCTTTGCCCAGTGGAATGTCAGTGGATATGAAGCGAGCAGGAGCTTTATTTTTTTTATTTCAGTAGGTTTTTGGGGAACAGGTGATGTTTGGTTACATTAATAAGTTCTCTAGTGGTGATTTCTGAGATTTTGGTGCACCCATCACCCAAGCAGTGTACACTGTACCCAATGTGTAGTCTTTTGTCCCTCACATCCCTCACACCCTTTTCTCCAAGTCCCCAAAATCCACTGTATCATACTTATGCCTTTGCATCCTCATAGTTTAGCTCCCACTTATGAGTGAGAATATATGATGTGTGGTTTTCCATTCCTGAGTTACTTCACTTAGAATAATGGTCTCCAATTCCATCCAGGTTGCTGCAAATGCCATTATTTCGTTCCTTTTTATGGCCAAGTAGTATTACATGGTATATATATACCACAATTTCTTTATCCATTGACTGACTGATGGACATTTGGGCTGGTTCCATATTTTGCAA
>NW_016846827.1:0-1010 GCF_001698545.2 Rhinopithecus bieti | reverse complement strand
AAAAAAAAAAAAAAAAAAGATAAAGAAAAGAAAAAAGAACTCCAGTTATCCTGGCGTCTCTAATTCCTTTTGTTCCCCTTTTGCCGTATCTGCCATCATCATGCTGATGGCTAATGTCTGAGCACTTGCGAGGTGCCTCCCAGGCATTCTCATGGCACCTCCTGACCACTCCATAAGGGTGTGTGTTATTATTATTCTCCTGTTACAAACAAGGAAGTATAGACTCAGAGAGGTTAAGTGAAAACTGGCCCAGGGCTGTGGCTAATAACTGGCAGAGGCAGAAGTTAAATCCAGGCGGTCTGGCTCCAGGCCCCGTGCTCTTCACATTTTACTACATGTGTTTAATTGCATTCTATTGTACACTCTTTTTCCCCTAGGAGGGTTCCTGTTGAACACTCTTGATTTTCTTGCTTCAACTTTGGGCCTACGTTGAAGCTATTGTTTCTTGGAGCTCTTTTTTTTTTGAGATGGAGTTTCACTCTTGTCACCCAGGCCGGAGTGCAGTGGTGCGATCTTGGCTCACTCCAACCTCCGCCTCCCGAGTTCAAGCAATTCTCCTGCCTCAGCCTTCCGAGTAGCTGGGATTACAGGCACCCACCACCATGCCCAGCTAACTTTTTTGTATTTTTAGTAGAGATGGGGTTTCACCATGTTGGCCAGGCTGTTTACCCCCTCATTTTGCTGTAGTATATCCTCAAAGTAGCTTCCTTAGAAAGCATGCGTGGGTCAGGTGCAGTGGCTCAAGCCTATAATCCCAGCACTTTGGTAGTCTGAGGCAGGTCAATTGTTTGAGCCCAGGAGTTCAAAAACAGCCTGGGCAACATGGCAAAACCCCATCTCTAAAAAAAACCCACAAAAATCAGCTAAGCGTGGTGGCACACGCCTATAGTCCTGGCTGCTTGGGAGGCTGAGGCAGAGGACTGCTTGAGCCCAGGAGGCTGAGGCAGCAGTGAGCTGAGATCATGCCACAGAACTCCAGCCTGGGTGACAGAGTGAGACCGTGTCTTAAA
>NW_016846826.1:0-1011 GCF_001698545.2 Rhinopithecus bieti | reverse complement strand
TAAGTTTCTCATATTCTTTCATTTTTTTTCCTATCTTTTATTTGGTCTCTGTATTTGTTCCTTTTTACCGTTCCTGACCTGTGTTGCTGCTGGGGTAGATGCTGATGCAACCACGCTATGAGCCGCGTTTTGTGATTCCAATTATTTCTCCCCAGAAACTGGTCTTAGAAATCTAAAGTACTCCTAAGCATAGTGAATAAAATAATTCTCACCACCACCATCACCGCTTTTAAAATAAAGTCTTTGACCTCTGTGTTTTCTCACTGGAGGAAGCTGGACTCCCCTGGTTTGAGGTTTACTTAAATACGTTCCTCTTCCAAAGACTGAAGTCAACATTAAAAAAAAAAAAAAAGACGGCAGCCTTTTGACTTCCCAACCCCGCTATAGTCTTACAGTCAAGAAGGGCATTATCTGACTTACCTGAATCGTCCCGAGAATTTTCTTGGGTCAGCATTTGTGAAGACTCTGGGATGGAGGTTGGATTAAACTGCTGTGATGGGTCCATCTGCGTCTTGAACAACACTAAGCTTCTCCTGGATCTTTGAAACCAAGCAGAAACTGATGACTGACCTTCAAATTGCTACAAGGTAGCCCGGAAAGAGGCTGAAAACCGGAGCTCCAACCAATGGTCAAAGAACCGACGTAAAATATAGGTCCGGCTTCCTCTTAAAATACAGATAAGCCAATCTTCCAGGATATTTGAATGTTAATGATCCAATGATTAGAGGATTAAGAGGACCCAAATGATTAAAGGTTAATGGGCGTAGTTTAGACTAGTAGGGTAGTTCTTCATCTGCTTTGCATTAAAATAATATGTCCTATGTCATATCTGCTAGAAAATTTATAAAACGCCTCTTTTTCGTTGTTCTGTCTCCCTAAGGTTGCCTTACATATAAATTGTTTTTTTCTTGTTGTTTTTTGTTTTCCCAAACTCTACTCCTGGAGATGGCTTCTGTTTTGTGAACTGGGCTTAAGTGTTCTAGTGTAGAGAGGAGAATGGCAGTTTTTACC
>NW_016846825.1:0-498 GCF_001698545.2 Rhinopithecus bieti | reverse complement strand
TGACAAAGAAAATATTCTCTTATAAAACTAGAAAGAAACATTCTGAGATACCGCTTTGTGATGTGACAATTCATCTAACCAAGTTACACGATTGTTTTCATGGATCAGTTTGGTAGCATTCTTTTTGGGGAATCTGCAATAGGATATTTGGGAGTGCAAATGTCCATCAGTGACAGACTGGATTAAGAAAATGTGGCACATATACACCATGGAATACTATGCAGCCATAAAAAAGGAAGAGTTTGTGTCCTTTGTAGGGACGTGGATGCAGCTGGAAACCATCATTCTTTGCAAACTATCACAAGAACGGAAAACCAAACACCGCATATTCTCACTCATAGGTGGGAACTGAACAATGAGATCACTTGGACTTGGGAAGGGGAACATCACACCCCGGGGCCTAACATGGGGAGGGGGGACAGGGGAGGGATGGCATTGGGAGTTATATCTGATGTAAATGACGAGTTCATGGGTGCTGACGAGTTGATGGGTGCAGCA
>NW_016846824.1:0-499 GCF_001698545.2 Rhinopithecus bieti | reverse complement strand
TAGGTGGTGGTGGTTACATTTTGTATGTGCCTGTGTGAGCATAGATCATGTGTGATATGTAGATATCCCTGCCTGGTCTATTAATATCAGGTTCGGGTTAGGATTAGGTTAGGGTGAGGGTTTCAGTGCCCTCCTTGCTTCTGACTTGGCATGGGTGGCCTTCCAGGCTGGCCCTTGGCTCTCCCTCATTCTCTGAGCACTTTCATACCTCCTCTTACAACAAGATGCCCTGCTTTATTTTGTACTCTCTACACCCCGGCCCTCGGTCCACTAGCTCCCTGGGGAGCCCCATCTCCTTTAGTGGAGCACAGTATTAGGAACTAAGACCTGGAGGCTGGGTGCGCTCATTCCTCCTGGGCCCTGATCTTCCAGGCCCTCTCATTCACATACACTGTGCACCTCTAAAGCTTCCCTCCCTTCCCTCTTCCCTTTCTTCCTTTCTTTTTCACTTCTTCCCTCCCTCCCTCCCTCCCTCCCTCTCTACTTCCCTCCTCCCCTC
>NW_016846823.1:0-499 GCF_001698545.2 Rhinopithecus bieti | reverse complement strand
CCTTCCTTCCTTTCTTCTTTTCTTTTCTTTTCTTTTTTCTTTTCTTTTTCTTCTTTTTTTATTTTTTTGGAGATAGAATCTCCCTCTGTTTCCCCAGCTGGAGTTCAGTGGCGTGATCTGGGCTCAGTGCGACCTCTGCCTCCTGGGTTCAAGTGATTCTCATGCCCCAGCCTCCCTAGTAACTGGGATCATAGGGGTGCACCATCACACCAGGCTAATCTTAGTAGAGACAGGGTTTCACCGTGTTGGCCAGGCTGGTCTAGAACTCCTGATCTCAAGTGATTATAGGAATGAGCTGCCGTGCCTGGCTCTGTTCCCTTTTCAGGTATGGGTCAATGTGTTTTTGTCCTAGTATTCTGCCTTGATTTCAGTTCTCCGACATGCAGCCTATCATTTTCATTCCAATTCTTCCAGGTCTCAGACAAACCATTTTTCTTCCTTACTGGCTTTTACTTACACTTTTCAGTAAGTCATATATTACGTTCATGTCTCTCTTTTT
>NW_016846822.1:0-497 GCF_001698545.2 Rhinopithecus bieti | reverse complement strand
CATGAGCTACCGCACCCGGCCATGAGTAAGTTCTTTAGTGGTGATTTGTGCAATTTTGGTGCACCCATAACCCGAGTAGTACACACTGCGCCCTATTTGTAGTCTTTTATCCCTTGCCCCTCCCACCCTTCCCCCAAAGTCCCCAAAGTCCGTTGTATCATTCTTACGCCTTTGCATCCTCATAGCTTAGCTCCCACATATCAGTGAGAACATACCATGTTTGGTTTTCCATTCCTGAGTTACTTCACTTGGAATAATAGTCTCCAATCTCATCCAGGTTGCTGCAAATGCCATTAATTCATTCCTTTTATGGCTGAGTAGTATTCCATCATGTATGTATAACATAGTTTCTTTATCCACTCATTGATTGATGGGCACTTGGGTTGGTTCTACAATTTTGCCATTGCGAACTGTGCTGCTATAAACATACATATGCAACTATCTTTTCGTATAATGACTTATTTTCCTCTGGGTAGATACCCAGTAGTGGGACTGCT
>NW_016846821.1:5291-8372 GCF_001698545.2 Rhinopithecus bieti | reverse complement strand
GACCAAGAACCCAAAAGCAAATGCAATAAAATAAAGATAAATAGTTGGGACTTAATTAAACTAAAGAACTTTTGCACAGCAAAAGGTACAGTCAACAGAGTAAACAGACAACTCACAGAGTGGGAGAAAATCTTTGCAAACTATGCATCCAACAAAGGACTAATATCCAGAATCTACAAGAAGCTCAAACAAATCAGCAAGAAAAAAACAAACAATACCATCAAAAAGTTGGCTAAGGACATAAATAGACAATTCTCAAAAGAAGGTATATAAATGGCCAACGAGCATATGGAAAAATGTGCAACATCATTAATTATCAGGGAAATGCAAATCAAAATTAAAGTGCAAAATCACCTTACTCCTACAAGAATGGCCATAATGGCCAGGCGCGGTGGCTCATGCCTGTAATCCCAGCACTTTGGAAGGCCAACGTGGGCGGATCACAAGGTCAGGAGTTCGAGACCAGCCTGACCAACATGGTGAAACTCCATCTCTACTAAAATACAAAAATTAGCTGGGCATGGTGGTGCATGCCTGTAATCCCAGCTACTCAGGAGGCTGAGCCAGGAGAATGGCTTTAACTCAGGAGGCAGAGGTTGCAGTGAGCCGAGATTGTGCCACTGCACTCTAGCCTGGGCGACAGAGCAAGATTCTGTCAAAAAAAAAGGGGGGGGGGGCATAATTTAAAAAAAAAATAGGTGTTGGTGTGGATATGGTGAAAAGGAACACTTTTACACTGCTGGTGGGAATGTAAACTAGTACAACCACTATGGAAAACAGCATGGAGATTCCTTAAAAAACTGAAAGTAGATCTACTGTTT
The DNA here is from genome assembly GCF_001698545.2 of Rhinopithecus bieti. Taxonomy (NCBI): domain Eukaryota; kingdom Metazoa; phylum Chordata; class Mammalia; order Primates; family Cercopithecidae; genus Rhinopithecus; species Rhinopithecus bieti. Next base: position 7,551 of record NW_016846821.1, on the reverse strand, counting down.
GATCCAAGAAGTCATTATATGAAAAGGACACTTGCACATGCATATTTATAGCAGCACAATTCACAACTGCAAAAATATGGAACCAGCCCAAATGCCCATCAGTCAACGAGTAGATAAAGAAAAATGTGGTACAGTCGGGCACAGTGGCTCATGTCTGTAATCCCAGCACTTTTGGAGGTGGGATTGCACCACTTCACTCCAGCCTGGGTGACAGAGCGAGATTCCATCTAAAAAAATTAATAAATGAATATAAAATTTTTTAAAAAATGTGGTTGATGAGGTTGGACACATTCAGGGTGGTATGGCTGTAGACTAAAATGTGGTAAATATATATAATGAAATACTACTCAGCCATAAAAAGGAATGAAATAATGGCATTTGCAGCCACCTGGGTGGAGTTGGAGACCATTATTCTAAGTGAGGTAACTCAGGAAAGGAAAACCAAACATCGCATTTTCTCACAAGTGGGAGCTAAGCTATGAGGATGCAAAGGCATAAAAATGATAGGGTGGACCTTGGGGACTTGGAGGGAAGGGTGGGAGGGGGTGAGGGATAAAAGATTACACACTGGGTACAGGGTATACTGCTCGGGTGATGGGTACACCAAAATCTAAGAAATCACCACTGAAGAACTTATCCGTGTAACCAAACACCACCTGTTCCCTAAAAAATATTGAAATAAAAATTAAATTAAATAACTAAAAGAGTATAATTGGATTGTTTGTAACACAAAGAAAGGATAAATACTTGAGAGGATGGATACCCCATTCCCCATGATATGATTATTTCACATTGCATGCCTGTCTCAAAACATCTCATGTACGCTATAAATATATACAACTACTATGTACACATACAAATTAAAACAAAACAAGAATAAAGGCAAAACAAAAGAAGAGCAAACAACCCAAAGCAAGTGGAAGGAAATACATAGAGGATAGAAAACAATAGAGAAAATCAATGAAACTAAAAGTTGGTGCTTTGAACAGATTAATACAATTGACAAAACTTTAGCTGGAAAGATCAAACAAAAAAAGAGAATATTCAAATTACCAAAATCAGGAATGAAAGAAAGAATATCACTACTGACCATACAGATATGGAATTGATTATAAGGGAATATGAATAAGGGTATATCAACTGGATAACCTAAATGGTATGGACAAATTCTTAGAAATATACAACTTAGGCTGGGTGCAGTGGCTCACGCCTGTAATCCCAGCACTTTGGGAGGCTGAGGTAGGTGGATTGAACTTCTGATCACTTGAGATCAGAAGTTCAAGATCAGAAGTTCAAGACCAGCCCAACCAACATGGTGAAACCTTGTCTCTATTAAATACAAAAAAATTAGCTGGGCATGGTGGCACATACTTGTAATCCCAGCTACTTGGGAGGCTGAAGCAGGAGAATAGTTTGAACCTGGGAGGTGGAGGTTGCAGTGAGCCAAGATTGTACCATTGCACTCCAGCCTGGGCAGGGCAACAAGAGCAAAACACCATAAAAAAGAAAGGAAGGAAGGAAGGAAGGAAGGAAGAATTTGCCAAAACTGATTCAAGAAGATAGAAAATCTGAATAGACAGTAACAGGAAAAGAAATGGAGTTAGGAATTAAAACTCCTCCCTTACCCCCAAAAAAAGTGCAGGCCCAGGTGACTTCACTAGTGGATTCTACCAAATGCTGAAAAAAGCACTTATACCAACCTTTCACAAACCTTCCAAAAATCAAAAGAGGAGAGAACACTTCTTAACTCATTGTATGAGGCCAGTACTACCTTCATACCAATACCAGACAAAGATGTCACAAGAAAACTACAGACCAATGTCTTTCATGAATACGGACAAAATCCCTCAACAAAATACCAGCAAACTGAATTCAGCAACATCTAAAAAGAATTATACACCACGACCCAGAGGTGTATAAATACTAACAAACTGAATCCAGCAACATATAAAAAGAATTATACACCATGACCAAGTGGGATTTATTGCAGTAATTCAAGGTTGCTTTAACATCCAAAATCAATGTAATACACCATGTTAATAGACCAGAGGACAAAACTACATGATCATCTCAATAGATGCACAAAACATAAACAAAACATAAATCTAACACCCTTTCATGATAAAACACTCAATAAACTAGGAATAAAAGGGAGCTTCCTCAATATGATAAAGGTTTTCTATAAAAAACTCACAGCTAACGTCATACTTGATTTGAATGAAAGGATAAAAGCTTAGATCAGGAAGAAGACCGGAATGTC
>NW_016846821.1:0-1461 GCF_001698545.2 Rhinopithecus bieti | reverse complement strand
CTGACAAAACAGACTTTAAAACAACAAAGATCAAAAAAGACAAAGAAGGTCATTACATAATGGTAAAGGGAACAATTCAACAAGAAGAGCTAATTATCCTAAATGTATATGCACCCAATACAGGACCACCCAGATTCATAAAGCAAGTCCTTAGAGACCTACAGAGAGACTTAGACTCCCACACGATATTAGTGGGAGACTTTAACACCCCATTGTCAATATTAGACAGATCAAAGAGACAGAAAATTCACAAGGATATTCAGGACTTGAACTCAGCTCTGGATCAAGTGGACCTAATAGACATCTACAGAACTCTCCACCCCAAATCAAGAGAATATATATTCTTCTCAGTGCCACGTGGCACTTATTCTAAAATTGACCACATAATTGGAAGTAAAACACTCCTCAGCAAATGCAAAAGAACTGAAATCATACAGTCTCACAGATCACAGTGCAATCAAATTAGAACTAAGGATTAAGAAACTCACTCAAAACTGCACAATTACATGGAAATTGAATAACCTGCTCCTGAATGACTCTCGGGTAAATAATGAAATTAAGGCAGAAATCAAGAAGTTCTTTGAAACCAAGGAGAACAAAGAGACAATGTACCAGAATCTCTGGGACACAGCTAAAGCAATGTTAAGAGGGAAATTTATAGCATTAAATGCCTACATTTAGCCAGAAAGATCTAAAATCCACACCCAAACATCACAATTAAAAGAGCTAAAGAGGCAAGAGCAAACTAATCCAAAGGCTAGAAGAAGACAAGAAATAACTAAGATCAGAGCAGAATTGAAGGATATAGAAACACGAAAACACTCCAAAACAAAACAAAACAAAACAAAACAAAAAATCAATGAATCCAGGATGTGGTTTTTTGAAAAAATTAACAAAATAGATAGACCGCTAGCTAGACTAATAAAGAAGAAAACAGAGAAGAATCAAATGGACACAATAACAAATGACACAGTGGATATCACTACTGACCCCACAGAAATACAGACTACCATCAGAGAATACTATAAACACCTCTATGCAAATAAATTAGAAAATCTAGAAGAAATGGATAAATTCCTGGACACATATACCCTCCCAAGACTAGACCAGGAAGAAGTTGAATCCCTGAATAGACCAATAACAAATTATGAAATTGAGGCAGTAATTAATAGCCTACCAACCAAAAAAAAAAAAAAAGCCCAGGACCACATGGATTCACAGCCAAATTCTACCAGAGGTACAAAGAGGAGCTGGTACCATTCCTTCTGAAACTATTCCAAAAAATTGAAAAGGAGGGACTCCTCCCTAACTCATTTTATGAAGCCAGCATCATCCTGATACTCAACTCAGGAAGAGACACAACAAAAAAAACAAAACTTCAGGCTAATATCCCAGATGAACTTCAATGAAAAAATCCTCAATAAAATACTGGCAAACTGAATCCAGCAGCACATCGAAAAA
>NW_016846820.1:0-389 GCF_001698545.2 Rhinopithecus bieti | reverse complement strand
TTTCCTTCCTTCCTTCCTTCCTTCCTTCCTTCCTTCCTTCCTTCCTTCCTTCCTTCCTTCTTTCTTTCTTTCTTTCTTTCTTTCTTTCTTTCTTTTTCTTTCCTCTTTCTCTCTCTCTCTTTCTTTCTTGTACATTTATTTATTATCACTGAGAAACGCATGCCTGCATTCGTTTATTATTCTGTGGCTGTCTGTTTTGTTCCCATTTCCAGGTACTGTGGCAAGGTGGCTTGGAGAGCAGGGCTCCACCGGGGCTGGGCCTTCTCTGCCAGCCGCTCACTCTCTACCTGGAATTGAGGCTCTAGTGGGGCTGGGGTGAGGCCAAGGGAAATGGACACGCGGTACTGGGGCAGGAGACGAGGCGGGGAGGGCCTAAGAGTCGAGGGCTA
>NW_016846819.1:0-778 GCF_001698545.2 Rhinopithecus bieti | reverse complement strand
GGATAGGAAGAATCAATATCATGAAAATGGACATACTGCCCAAAGTAATTTATAAATTCGACATTATCACCAATAAGCTACCATTGACATTCTTCACAGAATTAGGAAAACTAATTTAAATTTCATATGGAACCTGAAAAGAGCCCACATAGCCAAGACAACCCTAAGCAAAAAAGAACAAAGTTGGAGGCATCACGCTACCTGACTTCAAACTGTAATAAAAGGCTACAGTAAGCAAAACACCATGGTACTGGTACCAAAATAGATATATAGACCAATGGAACAGATCAGAGGCCTCAGAAATAACACCACACATTTACAACCATCTGATCTTTCACAGACCTGACAAAAACAAGAAATGGGGAAAGGATTCCCTGTTTAATAAACGATATTCAGAAAACTGGCTAACCATATGCAGAAAACTGAAACTGGACCCCTTCCTTAACCTTATACAAAAACTAACTCAAGGTGGATTAAAGATTTAAACCTAAGACCTAAAACCACAACAACCCTAGAAGAAAACCTAGGCAATACCATTCAGGAGTCATGGGCAAAGACTTCATCACTAAAACACCAAAAGCAATGGCAACAAAAGCCAAAATTGACAAATGGGATCTAATTAAACTAAAGAGCTTCTGCACAGCAAAAGAAACTATCATCTGAGTGAACAGGCAACCTACAGAGTGAGAGAAAATTTTCGCAATCTATCCGTCTGACAAAGGGCTAATATCCAGAATCTACAAACAACTTAAACAAATTTACAAGAAAAAAACAAATA
>NW_016846818.1:0-1861 GCF_001698545.2 Rhinopithecus bieti | reverse complement strand
CAAAAAAGAAACAATCAAATAGCTTGCTTCTGTTTGATTTGCTAGTAAGCAAAAATTACACATGGTGACAGGAGTTATATGAGGCTGTCAGGTTGACTGGGAGGGATTTGGGATCCTACTTGCGGATGGTCAGGAGAGGCTTTCGGGAAAGACACTATTTATATGAGACCTGGAAGATGGGCCTTAGCTTTGCAGAAGGTACAGAGTCAGGAAATAGCACGGGGGCCCTGGGGCTGGAAGACTTCGGCATATTTGAAGAACAGAAAGGAGACCAACGTAACTGAGGTGGGAAAAGCAAGTGAAGAGATGGGGCTGGAGGGCTTTCAACAAATACCAAATGCTTGGTCTGGAGTGGGGCCCAGGCATCAGCATTTAAAAAAACTCTCCTAGTGAAACTAATGGCCCTGGGAACCACTGGCTTCAAATGTTGCTATCAGTAAATGGATGAAATACCTTTGAAATACTTTTTTTTTTTTTTTTTTAAAGAGTCTCACTCTGTTGCTCAGGCTGGAGTACAGTGGCATGATCTTGGCCCACTTCAACCTCTGCCTCCCAGGTTCACACGATTCTCTTGCTTCAGCCTCCCCAGTAGCTGGGATTACAGGTGCCTGTCACCACGCTTAGCTAATTTTTTTTTTTTTTTTTGTATTTTTAGTAGAGACAGGGTTACACCATATTGGCCAGGCTGGTCTCGAACTCCCGACCTCAGGTAATCCACCCACCTCGGCCTCCCAAAGTGCTGCGATTACAGGTGTGAGCCACTGTGACCAGCTGAGTAAATGGGTTAAATATCTTTTAACTGAATTAATACAAGGTAATTGTATTGAGGAAGAGTGAGCTTCAGATACATTAATAAAATAAAAAATACAAAAATTAACTGGGAGTGGTGGTGTACACCTGTAGTCCCAGCTACTCAGGAGGCTGAGGTGGGAGGACTGTTTGAGCCTGGGAGGTGGAGGCTGTAGTGAACCATGCTCGCGCCACTACACTCCAGCCTGGGTGACACAGCAAGCCCCTGTCTCAAAAAAGAAAAAAGTTTCATCACTACTAGTTACTATTTGAGATCTTTTTTTTTTTTTTTTCTGAGATGGAGTTGTGCTCTTGTTGCCCAGGCTGGAGTGCAATGGTGCAATCTTGGCTTACCACAACCTTTGCCTCCCAGGTTCAAGTGATTCGCCTGCCTCAGGCTCCGAGTAGTTGGGATAACAGGCATGCACCAACACGCCTAGCTAATTTTTTTTTTGGATTTTTAATAGAGACAGGGTTTCTTCATGATGGTCAGGCTGGTCTCAAACTCCTGACCTCAGGTGATCCGCCTGCCTCGGCCTCCCAAAGTGCTGGGATTACACGTGTGAAGCACCACACCCGGCTTGAGATCTTATTTTTAACAAATGTAGGTATCCATTTATGTATTTCTTTATTCATATTTTAGAGATAGTGTCTTGCTCTGTCACTCAGGCTAGAGTGCAGTGGTGCAACCATAGCTCGCTGCAGCCTTGAATTCCTGGGCTCAAGCCATTCTCCCACCTCAGCCTCCCAAGCAGGGAGGACTACAGGTGTGCACCACCATGCCTAGCTAATTTTTTGATTTGTTTTTTTTTTTTTTGTAGAGACAGAGTGTCACTATATTGCCCAGTCTGGTCTGAACTCCTGGCCTCAAGCAATCCTCGTGCCTCAGCCTCCCAAAGTACTGGGATTATAGGCATGAGCCACTGTGCCCAGCCCCTAGTTATTTATTTAACAAAAACTTTATTGAGACTCTACTGTATTAGGATACTTCCAGTGGAAGAAAATTCAACCCAATTGGCCTAAACAATAAGGAATTATATTGGCCGGGCGCGGTGGCTCAAGCCTGTAATCC
>NW_016846817.1:0-1107 GCF_001698545.2 Rhinopithecus bieti | reverse complement strand
ACTGTAGCTCTATGCACTTCCATTATCTGTAACCTGGTTCCCTGACAGCTCCACAAACACCCACAGCTGGAACACAGATACCAACTTGGCATCAACAGATGCTTATGCCCAGTACATTGGTGCCATTGCTACCATGAACCCAAAGGCCATGCCATCTTCAAGTGTGCTTGCAATCTAGATCCCAGTTCCCTGAGCACAACATGAATTCTTCACATCAGATAATGGTGTCACAGCCACTGCAAATATTCCTGTAAGTCAGACTCAGTGACAAAAGGTATCTCCTCCACCATGACTTCCCTCAGTGAGACAAAAGAGATACGGAAGACTCTGGTAACCTTCATTACCAAATATTCCAGTAGCTCTCAGAACCACTGTGAATACCCACTGTGAATTGGCAACTGAGGACCCCTGCAATCTTTGTTGAGGTTGACCTCAACTGACAGAGGTGCACAAAGATTATAGCACTATGCCGACACTGGAGACAAAACCACGCAACCCCCCAGCTAGTGCCCTCACACTCAACTACTGGTAAAGGTATAAACTGATTAAAACTAGTCTGTGAAACCTGGAAGGCATGACTGCTTCATCAGATATGCTTATATCGTGCAAGGTAAGAAAAAACATGAAACAATGAAGAAAACATAACACCACCAAAGGAACACAATGATTTTCCGGTAACCAGCCAAAATCAAATATAGATTTATGAAATGTCTGAAAAAAATTCAAAATAACTGCTTTAAGGAAGCTCAGCGAACTATAATAGAACACAGAGAAACAGCTCAATAAAATCAGAAAAACAATACACAAACAAAATTAGAATTTTAACAGAGACTGAAATCTTAAAAAATAATAGAACAGCAACTGTGAAGCTGAAGAATACAAAAATTAAATTTTAAAAATACAATAGAATGTATCAACAGCACAATTGATCAAGCAAAAGAATTTGTGAACTTAAATAAAGATTAATTAAATATATCCAGTCAGGTGCTGGCCGCAGTGGTTCATGCCTGTAATTCCAGCAGCTTGGGAGGCCAAGGTGGGCAGATCACGAAGTCAGGAGATCGAGCCCATCTTGGCTAACACAGTGAAACCCCGTCTCTATTTAAA
>NW_016846816.1:0-1010 GCF_001698545.2 Rhinopithecus bieti | reverse complement strand
AATTATTTTAAAAAGTTTGCAGAAATTTAGCACTTTCCCTCCAAATTTATAGGTGTAAAAGAAGCGGGGGCAAGGTGCACCACATTTTAAAACTGCAAATGTGTGAAAATTTATTTTGAGATTCAGATTCCTAAAAGGAAATTTCACCACCCAAGTCATGCACTTCTTAGCCTTTTACAAGCCAACAGACTGACATGAAGATTGTTCACAGTTCCTAAGATTTAGCACATATACAAAAATAAAACTTTATAAATTCAATTTCGGTTTTCCCTTTATTTATTAATACAAGATTTTTAAACAGAAGGTAGAGGTGTAATAGAGCTGAAGGGAATGTTTTAAAGGGGAATGTTTATGAGGAATTCAGCCGTCATTGTGTATACCCAAAGTGGATTCACACCCAAGGACCTCAAAGAAATGAGTTGTGATCTAATTGCAGACTTTATAGTTAAAACTAAGATTCGACAAACTGATGTTTCACAGTTCTCTAAAGTTGTAAATAAAACAGACCACATGTTTTGAGGGGAGCCAGGGAAGTGAAAGTTCAGTTAACTCTCTAGCAAGTTCCATCTGCTGTTTTTTTGTTTTTTTCTTTTGTTTGTTTTGTTTTGTTTTGAGATGGAGTCTCGCTCTGTCGCCCAGGCTGGAGTGCAGTGGCGTGATCTCGGCTCACTGCAAGCTCCGCCTCCCGGGTTCACGCCATTCTCCTGCCTCAGCCTCCCGAGTAGCTGGAACTACAGGCGCCCGCCACCGTGCTCGGCTAATTTTTTTATATTTTTGGTAAAGACGGGGTTTCACTGTGTTAGCCAGGATGGTCTCGATCTTCTGACCTCGTGATCCGCCCACCTCGGTCTCCCAAAGTGCTGGGCCTTCTGCTGTTTTAGTGTCTAGAAATAGCTCTTTGTTGTCATGTACCAGGGAAATAAGATTTCCACAGAAACCTGGCAGTGCTTTCCTAAAGTTGGGTTACTTCAAGAACTGCTGAAAGACAAATCTCAGATTCTCATTGGATT
>NW_016846815.1:0-389 GCF_001698545.2 Rhinopithecus bieti | reverse complement strand
GCAAGTCACTGTGTCTGGCCTAATTGGTATTTCTTAAGTCTTTTGCCCCCATACCTTTTTTCCAATTCTGTATTTGACTGATAGCAAGCCAGTGAAAGATGAAGCCAGGAAAAGAAAAGAAAACTTGTGTGTGTGTGTGTGTATGTGTGTGGTGTGTGTATAATATAATATGGCAACCCTGCTCAGAGTAATGGATTATCTTTTTATGTCATGATTCCAAAGGAAAGCAAGTAAGTATTATAAGCAAGGTAAAAAAGGTAAAAACAAAACAAAACAAACAAACAAACAAACAAAACCCAGTAATGTAACACTATATATTATAGGATATTAATTTCAGTGTGGCTATACATTATCTTCAAAAACTTCAAATCTAAAGAATTTGTAACATT
>NW_016846814.1:0-1108 GCF_001698545.2 Rhinopithecus bieti | reverse complement strand
CAGATTTTTTAAAATTACTGTTTGGGCCGTGTTTGGGCCGGGCGTGGTGGCTCATGCCTGGCTAACATGGTGACACCCCATCTCTACTAAAAATACAAAAAATTAGCCGGGCGTGGTGGTGGGCACCTATAGTCCCAGCTACCGGGAGGCTGAGGCAGGAGAATGGTGGGAACTTGGGAGGCGGAGCTTGCAGCGAGCCGAGATCGTGCCACTGCACTCCAGCCTGGGCGACAGAGCGAGACTACGTCTCAAAAAAAATAAAAAATAAAATAATCGTAATAATAAAATTACTGTTTGGGTCGGGCGCAGTGGCTCATGGCTGTAATCCCAGCACTTTGGGAGGCTGAGGGGCATGGATCCTTCGAGCCTAAGAGTTCGAGACCAGCCAGGGCAATATGGCAAAACCCTGTCTCTACAAAACAAAAAACAAAAAGCAAAAATTAGCCAGGTGTGGTGGCACACACCTATAATCCCAGTTATTCAGGAGGCTGAACTGGGAGAATCGCTGGAGCTCAGGAGGTAGAGGCTGCAGTGAGCCAAGATTGCGCCACTGCACTCCAGCCTGGGTGACAGAGTGAGATCCTGTATCAAAAATAAATAAATAAAATACAAATAAAAATGACTGTTGTCACGAAAAGATGGTGGATAGGCTCTAATAGGACGTCTCCCTAGGGAAAAGTTAATTGCCTTGAAAAATCTCTCCATACTTTTATGCTCAAGGAGAAAGGTCAAGATTAGTGTGGTTTGTCCTTCACACTGTCTTGTGTTTGGTTATCTTCCCACTGAAGGCCCTGAGAGCAAGCCTTGGGCTCTCAGCCCTTAGCAGGAAATAGTATCCTCCAGTAATCTGAAGGCATTCTTTCGTTTTGCTGTATTTATTTTATGGCTACTTCTATTATATTTTGCAAACTGATAATGGCTTTTTATTTACAGAAGAGACAAAGTTTGCTTCTTAAGTAAATATATGTAAACACTTTGATTTAAAGACAGGAAATAAGAGTACAGGTGGTACTCAGATATTATTTTAAAAAATGATTTAGGGTGGTAGAAAGTGACAGAAGTTTGGGAGGCACTGATGAGGGTCAGGAGACATTTTCTTTTCTTTTTT
>NW_016846813.1:0-386 GCF_001698545.2 Rhinopithecus bieti | reverse complement strand
CTGGAAAAAATACAGAATGTGTTTCTATTATCATCTATGAAAGAGGTGAAAACACTGGTTAAATATTTAGGTTCTATCCTAATACTTCATGATTTCCTTGTGTCTTCATCTCTTAGTAGCTGGGAAAATATCTTTCTTTTTTTTATTTTATTTTATTTTATTTATTATACTTTAAGTTCTAGGGTACATGTGCATAACATGCAGGTTTGTTACATATGTATACTCGTGCCATGTTGGTGTGCTGCACCCATCAACTCGTCAGCACCCATCAACTCGTCATTTACATCAGGTATAATTCCCAATGCAATCCCTCCCCACTGCCTTCCCCATGATAGGCCCCGGTGTGTGCTGTTCCCCTTCTCGAGTCCAAGTGATCTCATTTTCAG
>NW_016846812.1:0-1008 GCF_001698545.2 Rhinopithecus bieti | reverse complement strand
CCATGGAATATTTTCCATTTGTTTGTGTATTCTCTTATTTCCTTGAGCAGTGACTTGTAGTTCTCCTTGAAAAGGTCCTTCACATCCCTTGTAAGTTGTATTCCCAGGTATTTTATTCTCTTTGTATCAATTGTGAATGGGAGTTCACTCATGATTTGAGTCTCTGTCTATGATTGGTATATAAGAATGCTTGTGATTTTTGTACATTGATTTTGTATCCTGAGACTTTGCTGAAGTTGCTTATCAGCTTAAGGAGATTTGGGGCTGAGATGATGGGGTTTTCTAAATATAAAATCATGTCATCTGCAAACAGAGACAATTTGACTTCCTCTTTTCTATTTGAATACCCTTTGTTTCTTTCTCTTGCCTGACTGCTGTGGCCAGAACTTCCAATACTATGTTGAATAGGAGTGGTGAGAGAGGGCATCCGTGTCTTGTGCCAGTTTTCAAAGGGAATGCTTCCAGCTTTTGCCCATGCAGTGTGATATTGGCTGTGGGGTTGTCATAAGTAACCCTAATCATTTTGAGATACGTTCCATCAATACCTAGTTTATTGAGAGTTCTTAGCACGAAGGGAGTGTTGAATTTTATTGAAGGCCTATTCTGCATCTGTTGGGATAATTGCGTGGTTTTGTCATTGGAAAGTGGACAAAGGATATGAACAGACCCTTTTCAAAAGAAGACATTTATGCGGCCAATATATGAAACAGTGCTCAACATCACTAGTCCTTAGAGAAATGCAAATCAAAACCACAATGAGATACCATCTCACGCCCATTAGAATGGTGATCATTTAAAAGTCAGGAAACAACAGATGCTGGAGAGGATGTGGAGAAATAGGAATACTTTTACACTGTTGGTGGGAGTGTAAATTAGTTATGGAAGACAATGTGGTATTTCCTTAAGGATCTGGAACCAGAAATACCATTTGATCCAGCAATCCCATTACTGGGAATATACCCAAAGGATTATAAATCATTCCACTATAAAGACACATGCACGTGTATG
>NW_016846811.1:0-1009 GCF_001698545.2 Rhinopithecus bieti | reverse complement strand
TTACAAGAAATATAAGAGTTTTTATTTTGCAGCTTAGATGATACTCATAAGAATCTTTAAATGTGTTTTCATTCTCTAGGAAGAAATAAATTTCATTGTTTATTAATTTAAATTTCTTTAATGATTTCCAAATCAAATATTTTTTCAAAGGTTTGTTAGCCATATGTGTTTATATTATGTATTGCCTGATCATGTGGTTTGCCCATTTTCTGATGAGAAGTCTGTTTTAATTAATCACCTGATCAATATACTTTTTCAGATTTTCCTTTACTTTTTTCTAGGGAGACAGTTCCAGAGCAATGATAACTAATAGTAATCCCTTCTTAAGTAAATCACGATTTACTTAAGAATACAGTATTTATCATTTTATCACAATTTAATGTTGACCCTTGGTTTGTAGCATATAAAATTGTTATATTAATTTTACTTTTACTTTTTTAGTAATCATTGCTCTTTCAGGAATAAGAATTAAATTTTTACAATACATTTTTTACATTCAGGTCATTAAGTTGAAATTTTCATTTATTGATTCATTAAATAATAATTACATTGTATTATTTTGAATTCTTAGATGAAAACTAAATTTATTATGCATAATTTATCTTCATATACAATTTGAATATTGTCAGAGTTCTACTTTTTGTTCATTTATAACCATGATTGAGATTTATTGAGATTGATCTGACGGTGCACGTGTTTGTGTGTATAAGTATGCTAGTTTTAAATTTTCTAAATCAACGTTTGGCTTCTGAGTCGTGGTGGCATTTAAAAATGTAAAGTTTAGCATCTTTTTAATGCTCTGGAAATGTGCAAATAGCATTGCAATTGTCTGTATCTTAATGAGTTGAATGAGGTAACCTGTAATACTCTTTGAAATTTCTTTCATAATAGTTGTTTTAATTCATAAGATATTCTGCCTATTTTTGAAACAGTATTTTATTTAATATTATATTAAAATTTATTTCACCAAAATTTGCAATTATATTAGTTTGTTTATACATTTATTTCA
>NW_016846810.1:0-1863 GCF_001698545.2 Rhinopithecus bieti | reverse complement strand
CCTAAAATTTATTTTAAAATTAATTTTACCTATTTAAATTTATTACTTTCTTATAAAAAACACATTTTTTGCATTAGTATAATTTAAAACTTTAGAATATTTAATAATGCTAAAAAATACAATCTTGAACAGCTGTCAAGCTTGAAAATTAAAAATAAACATAAATAAACAATTTGAGGCAAATAATTATTAAATTACCATTAATATAAGAAATGCATTATTTTATGTGGTAAAATGCAAAATTTTATAATACAATATATTTTGATATTGTTCTGTGCATTTTATTATGATGTTAAATTGCCATATGTAAAAATATGTATAAGTTTTCAGGTTGAATTACATAACTATTTGGTAATCATTGGTTTGTAGCTGCCTGGAAGTGTTGAGATAGAGTAGGGGTCCCTAAGCCCTGGGCCACATGGGTACTGGTCAATGACCTGTTAGGAACTGGGTGTCACTGCAGGAGGTGAGTGGTGGATAAGAGTGCATTACCTCCTGAGCTCTGCCTCCTGTCAGATCAGCAGCAGCATTAGATTCTCACAGAAGTACGAACAACCCTATTGTGAACTGTGCATGTGAGTGAGCTAGGTTGCACATTCCTTATGAGATCTAACTAATTGTTGATGATCCTAGGTGGAATAGTTTCAAATTGTCTTCCCTGAAACTGGTCCCTGGTGCCAAAAAGGTTGAGGACTGCTGAGGTAGAGAAGGCCAAGAATCAATGGATTATATGAATATAAGAATTGAGAGTTTGGAGAGGTAGTAACAGTACAATAGACCTACAGTTTGCTGCTTCTAGGGCCCTCTCTCTCACTATATTATCCTATTAGAAACTGAACATTTTCTGGACTTGAGTGCTTTAAAAAGGAAAAAAGTGTAAATAAAACCAGACTACAGTTTATGCCCAAATAAAATGATAGAAGTTTTACAGTTCTTTGTGTACATTTTCTTACTTTTGCCTAGTCAGGAGATAGTTTTGTTCTCTTTTGTTTTTGAGATTATAATCTAAAATTTAAATATGTTAAGTGATCACCTACCAGACAGGAATTGAAGTTTGTGATGCTTTTCTGAGAAGTTTTTTCATGAAGATATTCTCTTCTATTTCCAGCATAATGGGAATAAATATACAATCCCTTTAATTTTATTACTTCAGATTATATTTAAGTAACAAATGGATAGCTTGTAAACTTTCATTTCAAGTACTTGTCCGGAGCCATGAGGCCCGGAATTAGCCGACCTCTGTTGCTTGATCTCCGCAAAGCGGAGATAAGATGGCACATTTCCGGGTTCTTCATTACAAACCTTTCCCGCGCGCGCGCTAACCTTTCCCGCTCGCGCGCAAACTTTTTCCCGCCCAGGAAGATATGCAGCCTACGGCCCAGGCGCGATCCCGCGCCCGGGAAAATTACAAACCCACGGCGCATGCGCAATTGTAATTTGAGTAAACCCAGGCTCCTGTCACCGCCCTGGCCCAACCTCTTCCTCTGCCAGCCTATATAAGGCGTTGCACCGCCACCATTAAACGAGACTTGATCAGGCTATTTGTCTTGTCTCCATTTCTCGTGTTTTCTTGTCTCCTCCATTCCCACTCCCCCTTCCAGGGTCCGTTCGACTGTCCTGCAGGTCGGGACAAGTACTATTTATTGGAACACTTTTATTCCTTAAGATAATGCCTTAGTTTATTATTGAACCTGAAAGATCAGACCTTTCTTTTCTATTACTTTTCTTGAACTCAGGTTTGTTGATTTCCTTTTAATTTTATTTTAAAGGAAGTTTTGTTTTGCCATTATGAAAAACCTAATGCAGCTTTACAGTCTTTTAATTAATCAAAAAAAAAGTAATATGGAACAAATAATATTCATT
>NW_016846809.1:0-389 GCF_001698545.2 Rhinopithecus bieti | reverse complement strand
GAAGGGAACACTTACACTGCTGATAGGAACGTAAACTAGTACAACCACTATGGAAAACAGTACTGCCATTCAATCCAGCAATCTCACACTGGGTATCTACCCAAAACAAAAGAAGTTGTATGAAAAAGACACATGCACATGCATGTTGATAGCAGCACAATTTGCAACTGCAAAAATATGGAATGCCCATCAATGAATGCATAGATAAAGAAAGCTTGGAATATATACACCATGGAATACTGCTGAGCCGTAAAACAGAATGAAATAATGGCCTTTGTAGCAACTTGGATGGAGCTGGATGCCATTATTCTAAGTGAAGTAACTCAGGAATGGAAAACCAAATAACATATGTTCTCACTTATAGGTGGGAGCTAAGCTATGAGGATTTT
>NW_016846808.1:0-388 GCF_001698545.2 Rhinopithecus bieti | reverse complement strand
CAGGCGCCCGCCACCATGCCCGGCTAATTTTTTGTATTTTAGTAGAGACAGGGTTTCACCATGTTAGCCAGGATGGTCTCGATCTCCTGACCTTGTGATCCACCCGCCTCGGCCTTCCGAAGTGCTGGGATTACAGGCATAAGCCACCGCGCCCAACCGTTTGAAACTAATTTTTGAAACTCCAGTAAGCTTTTTCTTTTGGCAAAAAATACTTTTAATACAAGTACTTGGGATATGTTGAATTAATGAAGAATAAATATCAGCTTGTAAACAGGGACTCTAATAATTACTTGAGAAATGCTGTGATTGTATTATATTTAAATAGCAAGAGGATATCTGTACACAATCCAGTGAAAGGAAAAGAAAAGTGATCTCATTGAGAATTCCA
>NW_016846807.1:0-1866 GCF_001698545.2 Rhinopithecus bieti | reverse complement strand
TGAGGAAACTTATAAGCAAAGATAATGAAAGGGCTAGATCTTAAGTCCAAGTATGTTTGGCTCTCGGAACCTGTTCTTACCCACTATCCTGGTACTGGAATCACTTCAAGAGACATTTTCAAGTAGGGTACTTCTAATCACTTCTATGTGGAAGAAGCTCAACAGAACCTTCTCTCCAAACACCTTATCCCAGCCTTAATCAGGCCCCTGCATTTAATAACCAAAGGCCAACACCCCAATCAAATGACCAAGTCTTATACTTGCCTGTCAAACGGAACATCCACAAGAATCCTGGAATTGGTTAAGGAGAGAAGACAATTCTTCTGTAACTTTTAGAGAATAAAGAAAAATAATTTTGAACAAAGGTAACATTCCATTCTAAACAAAGATCTATGTATTTGGAAGTATTACTAGTGAGCTTTTCTTATTGAGAGCTCACTGTGTACCTGTCCCTATCCACAATTTTCATTTAATGCTATAACTGATGACTGTCATGCAAGAATGAAGACTGAGTAGGATTTTCCAACTTTAAAAATAAGGTAGAAATAAATTAGGAAAACCAACTTCCTAATTGTATTTTTTTAAAAATCATCTCCCTTTACAAAGTACACATTTGAATTAGATTTCACAAATGTATACCCCTGTGTAGCCACTGCTACAATCAAGATATAATACTTCTATCACCCCAGAGAGTTCCACTGTCCCCTCTTCCAGTCAGTCTCAACCCTGTAACCCTATCCTTGGAAAATTGCAGTCATTATAGATTAGT
This sequence comes from Rhinopithecus bieti, assembly GCF_001698545.2. NCBI lineage: Eukaryota > Metazoa > Chordata > Mammalia > Primates > Cercopithecidae > Rhinopithecus > Rhinopithecus bieti. The sequence continues at coordinate 1,097 of NW_016846807.1, read as the reverse complement.
TTTTTTAAGGTGTTATGCAAATGGCATCATGTGGTTCTGCTCTTTTGAGTTTGGCCTGTTTTGCTCAGCATATAACATTTTTGAGTGTCATCTACACTGCAGATATCAGTACTTCATCTCTTTGTGTGCCAACCAGTGTTTCCCTAAATAGATTTGTTATAATGTATCTATTCACCTGTTGCTGGACATTTGGTACGTTTCAAGTTTTTGGCAATAAATAAAGGTACCATGAACATTCATGTAAATATCTTTATATGGATACATGCTTTCATTTATCTTCAATAAATACCTAGGAGTGGAATGACTAGGTAGTTTATAAAGTGTATATTTAACTTCTAAAGAAACTACCAAACTGTTCAAATCCTTTGATCATTTTTATAACTCGTTTATTTGTACTGCATTAACAAGCTGAGTTCTTTAGATACTCTGAATGAAGTCGATTCTCATATATATAAAATGAACACGTTTCCCAGTCCATCATCTACCTTTTCATTTTAAAAATGTGTGTTGGGGGGTGGGGGCTGGGCATGGTGGCTCACTCCTGTAATCCCAGCACTTTGGGAGGCCAAGGTAGGTGGATCACCTGAGGTCAGCAGTTCGAAACCAGCCTGGCCAATATGGTGAAACCGCATCTATACTGAAAATATAAAATCAGCCAGGCATGGTGGCGTGCACCTGTAATCCCAGCTACTCGAGAGGCTGAGGCAGGAGGCAGAGGTTGCAGTGAGCCAAGATCATGCCACTGCACTCTAGCCTGGGCAACAGAGTGAGACTTCATCTCAAAAAAAATAATAAAAATGAAAATGTGTGTAGGCCAGGCACGGTGGCTCACGACTGTAATCCCAGCACCTTGGAAGGCCAAGGCGGGCAGATCACGAGGTCAGGAGATTGAGACCATCTTGGCTAACACGGTGAAACCCTGTCTCTACTAAAAATACAAAAAAAAAATTAGCTGGGCATGGTGGCAGGCACCTGTAGTCCCAGCTACTCGGGAGGCTGAGGCAGGAGAATGGCATGAACCCGGGAGACGGAGATTGCAGTGAGCCAAGATCGAACCACTGCACTCCAGCCTAGGCAACAGAGCGAGACTCACAAAA
>NW_016846806.1:0-435 GCF_001698545.2 Rhinopithecus bieti | reverse complement strand
TGAACATCAATGCAAAATCCTCAATAAAATACTGGCAAACTGAATTCAGCAGCATATCAAAAAGCTTATCCACAACGATCAAGTCGGCTTCCTCCCTGGGATGCAAGCCTGGTTCAACATACACAAATCAATCAACATAATCCATCACCTAAACAGTACCAATGACAAAAACCACATGATTATCTCAACAGATGCAGAAAAGGTCTTCAATAAAATTTAACACCGCTTCATGCTAAAAACCTTCAATAAACTAGGTATTGATGGTATCTCAAAATAATAAGAGCTATTTATGACAAACCCACAGCCAATATCATAGTGAATGGGCAAAAACTGGAAGCATTCACTTTGAAAACCGGCACAAGACAAGGATGCCCTCTCTCACCACTCCTATTCACCATAGTGTTGGAAGTTCTGTCCAGGGCATTCCGTCAAGAG
>NW_016846805.1:0-715 GCF_001698545.2 Rhinopithecus bieti | reverse complement strand
CATTTTCATCAGTTTGTGATTTTCTTTTGGCTTGGTTTATAGCTTTTTTTTTTTTTGGCAATAGAAAATTTCGAAGTTTGAGATTGTCAAATTTACTTAGTATTTCCTTTATGGCTGCTGGTTTTTTTTCTCATGGTTCTAAAGATTCTCCCCTCTCCAAGATTAGGCCAAAGTCTCTTATGTTATTACTACATGTAATTGTTTATGATGTCTTCCACCTCAAAACGCATATGTTGAAATCCTCAGCCCTAATGTGATGGTATTCAGAGGTGGGGCCTTTGGGAGGTTGAAATTAGCAACCACATAAAAACCACAGAGAGCTAGCTCCTTCCACCATGTGAGGACACAGCTAGGCCCATCCATGAACCAGGAAGATGCCCTCACCAGATGCCAAATCTGCCAGTGCCTTGACCTTGCACTTCCCGTCCTCCAGGAGTGTGAGAAATAAATTTCTGTTATTTCTAAGTCACCCAGTTTACGGTTTTGTTTTGTTTTGAGACAGGGTCTTGCTCTGTCACCCAGGCTGGAGTGCACTGGCGCAATCTCAGCTCACTGCAACCTCTGCCTCCCAGGTTCAAGGGAGTCTCCTGCCTCTGACCTGAGTAGCTGAGATTACAGGCATGTGTCACCATGCTACCCTGATTTTTGTATTTTTAGTAGAGACAGGGTTTCACCATATTGATCAGGCTGGTCTTGAACTCCTGACCTTAGTTGG
>NW_016846804.1:0-677 GCF_001698545.2 Rhinopithecus bieti | reverse complement strand
TGATGTTCATCAGGGATATTGGCCTAAAATTCTCTTTTTTTTGTTGTGACTCTGCCAGGTTTTGGTATCAGGATGCTTTTGTCCTCATAAAATGAGTTAGGGAGAATTCCCTCTTTTTCTATTGATTGGAATAGTTTCAGAGCGAATGATACCAGCTCCTCCTTGTACCTCTGGTGGTATTCGGCTGTGAATCCATCTGGTCCTGGACTTTTTTTGGTTTGTAGGCTATTAATTATTGCCTCAATTTCAGAGTCTGTTATTGCTCTATTCAGGGATTCAACTTCTTCCTGGTTTAGTCTTGGGAGAGTGTATGTGAACAGGAATTTATCCGTTTATTCTAGGTTTTCTAGTTTATTTGTGTAGAGGTGTTTATAACATTCTCTGATGGTAGTTTGTATTTCTGTGGGATCAATGGTGATATCCCCTTTATCTTTTCTATTGCATCTATTTGATTCTTCTCTCTTTTCTTCTTTATTAGTTTTGCTAGTGGTCTATCAATTTTGTTGATGTTTGCAAAAAACCACCTCCTGGATTCATTAATTCTTTGAAAGGTTTTGTGTCTCTATCTTCTTTAGTTCTGCCCTGATCTTAGTTTTTTCTTGTCTTCTGCTAATTTTGAATGTGTTTGCTCTTGTTCTCCAGTTATTTTAATTGTGATGTTAGGGTGCCAGTTTTAG
>NW_016846803.1:0-436 GCF_001698545.2 Rhinopithecus bieti | reverse complement strand
GAACAGCAATCAGGATAGCTCAAAATCACTACTTTCAGAAACTGCTCTGAAATAAATTCAGGAGCACCAATCCAATTTAGTTTCTTGAAGGAAAGTGTACCTCAAGGTGCTGAAGTACAGTTAATTTCAGAACTCCCATGAAAATCATGTTCTTAAACCTACAAAATAAGCAAATTTAAAGCTTAAAATCCAGGACTTTCCATGTCAAAATAAGAATTGAATGATTTGATTAGAGTAACAGATTAAAATATGATCTACAGACTGGCTTTTTACAGACTCCCCTGTCCCCCCACCCATAAGAGGACCTACCACTTTCTTCCAGTTTTAGACTCACACTATGGAAACTTTCACTTCATATTTTATTCTTAATTACCTCTCCTCTCCTAGCATTCCTTCATAAGCAAAAGTTGCAAAAGTCAGTTTCAAATTTTATTTT
>NW_016846802.1:0-498 GCF_001698545.2 Rhinopithecus bieti | reverse complement strand
CCAAACTGCTATACAAAAGGGAGGTTTAACTCTGAGACAAATTCACATAGCACAAAGGACTTTCTCAGAAATGTACTTTCTAGTTTCTATCTGAGGATATTTTCTTTGTCACCATTGGCTTCAAAGTGATCCAAAACATCCTCTCTCAGATTTCAAAAAAACAGTGCTAACAAACTGATCCATGAAAAGCATCATGAAACGCTGTTAGATGAATTAACACATCACAAAGCAGTGCATCAGAAAGCTTCTTTCTAGTTTTTATATGAGGATATTTCCATTGTCACCGTAGGCTTCAATACAGTCCGAAATATTTCATAGCAGATTCCAACAAAACAGTATTAGCAAACTGCTCAATGAAAAGAACAGTTTAACTCTGTGAGATGAATTCACACATCACTAAGGAGTTTCACAGAAGGCTTCTTTCTAATTTTAATCTGAGGATATTTCCTTTTCACCATAGACTTCAAAGCAATTCAAAATATGTCTTCTCAGATCCCT
>NW_016846801.1:0-499 GCF_001698545.2 Rhinopithecus bieti | reverse complement strand
CAGTTACTCCAATGGCATGATGCCAGCCTCCTGGCCTCTCATCTCTGAATGTGACCCACTTTGCCTATATGCCTTTGAAGGTATGGAACACAAAATGCAATTCCTCACCTAAAGTGTGGTATGACCAGCACAGAACAGCACAGGATTATCACCTCTCTTTTCTCAGACAGTATACCTCTACTAATATAGCCTGTGACGTCTATCCAATACATCTCCTGAATGTTTTTATTGGTGCTTGTCCTCTGCTACATCGTCCTCATTTATAATTCCAGATTTCCCTCTTGGGCTGTGGGAGGTTTTTAGACCTTTATGTCGTTAGATTTCATTTATTATTCTTTAGTATTACCTTCTTATGCCTGTAGTGTATTCTTATTTATGCCTTCCCAAAATGTTTGCCCTTCTCTCTGTAACAGTATCTCTATTTATTTTCCAGGCAGTCTTAGTGGTGCCAACAATCAAGAGGCTTGCCTTTTTCCGACCTGAGTGTTCTGAGTGTTCA
>NW_016846800.1:0-777 GCF_001698545.2 Rhinopithecus bieti | reverse complement strand
CATTTCAGAGCACATTGAATCTTATGGCGACAAAGGAAATATCCTTAGACAAAAGCTAGAAAGAAGGTTTCTGAGAAACTGCTTTGTGATTTGTGAATTCATCTCAGAGTTACACAATTCTTTTCATGTGGCTGTTTGATTGCACTGTTTTTGGGGAATCTGAGAAAGGACATTTTGGATTGCATTGAAGCCTATGATGACAAATGAAATACCCTCATATAATAAGAAAAAAGAAGCTTTCTGAGAAACCACTTTGAGATGTGTTAATTCATATCACTGCAAAACACGTAACTTTTCATGGATCAGTGTGTTAGAAGCTTTTTGAGAAACTGCTTTGAGATGTGTGAATTCATTCCATCTGAGTTACACTGTCCTTTTCATTGAGCAGTCTGTTAACACTGTTTTCTTGGAATCTACATTGGCATATTTTGGAGCACATTGAAGCTTATTGTGAAAAGGAAATAGTCTCAGACAAAAACTAGAAAGAAGATTTCTGAGAAACTGCTTTGTGATGTGTGAATTCATATCAGAGAGTTACACTGTTCTTCTCACTGAGCAGTTTGTTAACACTGTTTTCTTGGAATCTGCAATGAGATATTTCAGAACACATTGAAGCTTATGATAACAAAGCAAATATCTGCAGACAGAAACTAAAAAGAAGCTTTCTGAGAAACCACTTTGAGTTGTGTTAATTCTTCTCGGAGAGTTACATGATTCTTTTCATGGATCAGTTTGGTAGCACTGTTTTTGGACCATCTGAGAGGGAATACTTTTGAT
>NW_016846799.1:0-779 GCF_001698545.2 Rhinopithecus bieti | reverse complement strand
AAAGATTGTTGCTAGTTTTTATCAGGGGATATTTCCCTTGTCTCCGTAAGTTTCAATGTGATCCAAAATATCCCTTATCAGATTCCCCGAAAACACTGCAACCAAACTGCTCCACGAAAAGCATCGTGTAACTCTGAGACGAAGTCACAAATCACAAAACAGTTTCTCAGAAAGCTTCTTTCTGGTTTTTGTCTGAGGATATTTCCTTTGTCACCATAAACTTCAATGCACTGTGAAATATCACATTGCAGATTCCAAGAAAACAGTGCTAGCAAACTACTCAATGAAAAGTACAGTGTAACTCTATGAGATGAATTCACACATCACAAAACAGTTTCTCAGAAAGCTTCTTTGCAGTTTTTTCTGAGGATATTAATTTTTCACCCTGGGCCTAAATTCACTCCTAAATATCCCTTTGCATATTCCACAAAAACAGTGTTAGCAAACGACTCCATTAAAAGAAGGGTGAAATTCCGTGAGCTGAATTCACACTTCACAAAGAACTTTCTCAGAATGCTTCTGTCTAGTTTTTATCTGAAGATATTCCCCTTGTCACCATGTGACACAGGCTTCCATGTGACCCAAAATATTCCTTCTCAGATTCTCAAAAACAGTGCTAACAAACTGCCCCATGAAAAGAATCATGTAACTCTGTGCAATGAATTCACAAATCACAAAGCCATTTCTCAGAAAGCTTCTTTCTACTTTTTGTCTGACGATAATTACTTTGTCACCATAAGCATCAATGTGCTCCAAAATATTCCATGGCAGATTCCAAG
>NW_016846798.1:3489-6946 GCF_001698545.2 Rhinopithecus bieti | reverse complement strand
AATTGTGATGCTTTCTGAATCATCAAAAAATGTGGTTGGAATGCTTAAGATGCTTAATGTGTTTTGTAATACAGTATACTAAAAACCTTGGAAATCATTAATTAACTGAAGCCATATAATTTTGATAGTTTGGTTACTGAGCACTTCAATCTAATCTGGGAATCTTCCAATAGATTTCCAAACTAAGAATTTTAATATTTTAAATGTGGACTGAAATTTAAAACCAAATAAAATCTATAAAGTCGAGGAAAAGCTACTTTTATGACCAGGCATGTGAAATTCTTGCTTCACAGTTTTGGGTTTTATCAGAAATTAGCTAATTTTTTTTCTTTTGCTCTCTTAACAATCAGATAAGAGAGGCTCAAATGACATTTTCAAGTACATTTTAACAAAATACACTGCTCTAATTGGTTAATCTTTGGTGGGATTTACCATTTCTCTATTGGATTACAATTATTTGCTTTGCCTTATCACATAAAGATAAAATTGAGTGTGGAGTAGTTGCCCATACTTTCCAGGGCATTATCATAGAGACCCACACTCAGTAGGTTATTATGTTCTTTAATGGTTTACACATTGAAGGAAAGTTTCGCCTTTCCTGAAAATATACCCCCTTTCCTGAAACTATACCCCCTTTCACAGTAATCTCAAAAAGCCTTAGAAGTTAAAAATTTATTTAGTCATTTTTGCATGGTGGAAGAGGTTTTAATTTAATGTGTTTATCGTATTATAAAACATTGATCATATAAATATTGTTTAATTATTTGTACTTTATAATAGCTTATATTAGTATATTAGGATTTTTATAACATTTAATATGCTTTATAATAGTATTCGTTATATAGACAAATGATTCCAATATTTGCCTCATTGTTAAAAGCTCACTTAAATGTTTTGATATAAACTCACATAATTTGAAAATATTAAGAATTTGAAGCTATAGAATTTGAAAACATTAATGCATTGAATTCCATATGGAAGAAAGTCTGTTTAGTTGAGGGACTCAAATATGTTTCCATTTTCCACTTCTGAAGATGTTTTGGCTCATGGTAAATATTACATCTTTACCCTCACTCCCCAAATGCTTCAGATGGATTAAGCACCATTCTTTTTGTGTGGGGGAGCTGGAGAGAGAAATGGATGATTATCTTCCACACCCTTGATTCCATCCTAACAGGTACCAATGAATAGCAACTTCTCACCTCCTCTATAGAGGTTGTCTTCAATTAAAAATACACTAGAGAGATTATAACCGTAGAAAGGACACTGAGTAGTGCTTTCGGCTAATTGGCAGTACATTCCTTCCAAAATGTCAGAGGCACCTCAATTTAATGACTCCCCTGAATAAAGTAATTGGCTGAAATTTACTTTGCACTTCTTAATATAACATTGGGCCCATCATTAGCAAGAACTCTAAAAAACAAATACAAAAACAAAACTGGGGTCAGTATATATTTAAATGAAGCACAAGAAAAAAGGTATTTCACTTTCAAAGGACCTATGCTGTATTTTTTTTTTTTTTGGAAGATTGCAACTCATCTATTTTATAATATAATGACAATAATATTGCCTCTGAGCTAACTGTGTAATAATTCACTTTGGGTACTGCAATAATTGAGCAAACAGAAGCTGGTACCAGAGGCATTCCTTTCTTTTATTTATTGTAATATTTTTCCATAATTTAATGAGAAACATTTCAAAAGGAACGTTTTTATCCTTTCATGTTAAATTAATTTACAATGCTATAAGCTATAATAAAATGAGAGAAACCATCAGCAAAAAGCAAAAGTTAATAAAGACAGATATTCTTAAAGTTTCAAGGACTGAAAAAAGCTCAAATCACAAAAGTATTTGGTTTCTCCTTTTTTTGTGGCTTGGTTCAATTTGTCATAATTTGTTCTCAATTATTTTGTACTTACAGCTAGCATAACATAATATTGATGAAGTAGAAAAGATGCATTACTGAAAGTAAACATACATAATTAAAATCACCTAAGAAACAACAAAACTTTGCTATGTACTTTAGTAAACTACTCTAAGATTTATACAAAGAAGGCTATGATGTAGTTTAACATGTACTGGTATAAACTTCTTTGGGCAAAATTTCAAGCAATGATGAATAAAGCAGAAGGAAAGTTCATGTTATTGGAATGGAGTTCTGTTTAAGCACATTATGGACACTCCAATTTGATAGATACTACTCTGATATAGCTTAATAAATTTGTATTCAGCTGCTGAAACACTAACGAGAATTGAGAAGACCTGGGCTCTTGGATCTTTGAAGTCAAGAGATTTCAAATCTGGGAACCTGGTTCTTCATCTTTAACTGATGGAATGGGACAACCTCAAGAAGAGAGTAGTTTCACTTGGAGTGATGGTGCTGGGCTGCTCATGAGGATTCTGAGGTCACAGACAGGTTAAATGCAGTCAAGCACTATAGTACAGTATCAGGTTATTTGCTATCCGTAGACTAGACAATAGCAAAAGTCCTTGCAAATTTCAAAGTTCTATGACTCAGTGAGAACATTTATTATTTAGCCAGCAAGTAAGAACATATCCCACTATTCAGCATGTGTCTGTACATATAACATCCTAGCCCTAATACTCGAAGTGTGCTCCAGAGACTGGCAGTAGCAGCATCACCTGGGACCTACTGAATCAGCATCTCTGGGGTTGGGGCTAAGTAATCTATGTTTTAACAAGCTCTCCGGGCAATTGCTATGCATACTAAGAGAAGTACTGATTCAGAGCATTGTGAGAACATAGAAGATGTTCTAAGCCTTTGCCTCAAGGACTTTAGTTTTGGATAAAATAGATGTAAAATAACTTAGCAAAATCTTTCATAATGAAGTAATATCTGTAGATCACTCATTCATTCAACAAATATTGAGAACCTACTGTTTGTTAGGCATTGCGTTAGCAGCTGGGGTTATAATAGTTCTGCTTTGTGAAGCTTACAATCTAGTGAAGTATACCCAAATAAACAAATATATACATTTAAAAAATATGGTATTTAAAACATGCTATGCAGGAAATGATAATGGTGCTACAAAAACAAAGAACAGAAATGGTATTGAGGGGTGGAGAATGATACATTTAACTTTATTTTATTTTACATTTTTCAATAATATGTTAAGATTTAGTTAACTGATAAATCAGCAAATACCAACTGCATGCAAGCTCTGCACCCAGATAAGCACCTTGTGGAATATAAGAGTATGCCCTGGAGGAGTTTAAAATCAGTTGGAAAGATAAGATTTAATCACCAACTATAATCAGTATGGTGTCCACAGTAGACCACTTTAGATTGGCCCTTTGTTGAAACTCTCCCCTCTCTGCTTCGTAGTTAATAGGTTTTTCTGGTTTTCCAATTTCTGGTTTTCTAATTCACTGTGCAAGATAAATTTTAAAAAGAGAAATCAATGTTGGCTGAAATTAATACAGAATGTTCTATGGA
>NW_016846798.1:0-1793 GCF_001698545.2 Rhinopithecus bieti | reverse complement strand
TGAGTTTAAATTTTTTTTTTTTTTTTTTTTTTTTTTTTTTTTTTTTTTTTTAGATAGGGTCTCACTTTGTCACCCAGGCTGGAGTGCTGTTACGCCATTATGGCTCACTGCAGCCTCGATTTCCTGGGTTTAGGACTACAGGCACATGCCACCATGCGTAGGTACTCTTTGCATTTTTTGTAGAGATGGGGTTTCACCATGTTGCCCAGGCTGATCTCAAACTCCTGGACTCAAGTGATCTGCCTGCCTGAGCTTCCCAAACCCTTGGGATTACAGGTATGAGCCATCGCACCCCGCCAAGTGTATTTCTATACCTTACAAAGTACCTTACACAGTAACTAACCAGCAAATGGCAGATACTCCAGTCATAGATGAATGGATATGGATCTACTGTTGAATACTAATAGAAATTGTAATGGCATAGTTACATTTCTGAACCAATTCCAGAGGTTATACATTCAAAGAAGGAGTATTATTATTAGGTCCCTAAAATTGTTAGTAAAATAGACCTCTTACTATATTTATCTGGATCTTTGTATCATGCAAGAAAATATCAATAAACAAGCATGCTAGCTATGTTTTTTTTTTTTTTTTTTTTTTTTTTTTTTTTGTATCCCTCCAGATCCATTTTCCCTTCTTTTCCCACCTTCCAGGGGGCTGACTTGGATTACATCGTTGGACTCTTATGCCCTATGGTTTTCTGTTTGTGTTTGACCAAGGAGAGGACTAGCAAACCACTGCAGAGAAGGGAGAGTCTTGGGTCAGAGTACTGATTTCCCTTCATCTCTTTTTCCCTGAGTATCATTTCAAGGCAAATTTTGTCTTAAGAGAAAGCCACTGCTCCTCCCAAGGCATTAAAATCTGCATGATCTCTCTCTTTTTTTTCTGGGCTCTGAGAAACCTCTTTCCCCAACAATGGCTTCAGGTCTAGGAGAAGTGACAGCTTTGCTGCTGCTAGTCCTAGGGTCTTGTGCTATCTTGTGAGATTTCTCTACACCCTGCCCAATCCTGAGTATGTAGTGCCTTGTAAATAAAGACTCCTCAACTTACCCTAATTTGAATGTGCCATCTGTTTCTTGTTGGGACTCTGACTGACTGAGATATCAACACAAATACGATTATGAAACAGGACACAAATTCAGCACTTCACAGAGTTATTGCAGTGCTATGTTAACGGGCATGAAAGTTATCAGTAAACTGTAAGTGCCATACCGATGTTGATTGCTATCATTTAGCACAAATTACGAAAAGTTCAGACTATGTCTATACACAGGTGTCCCAACACAAAACCAGTTAACATGGTCTAACTTGATACAGGATTGATGTGGCTGTACTGTAACAGTTGTGCAATCATCATGTTGTGAATGTTTTTAATATATTAACAGCATATTATATTGATACATATGTAATCACAGTGTTATCAGATTTATCCAGTGTTAATATGGCTGATCACAGACAAGGTCTCGATATTCCATTATCCGCCAATCTGTTTCAGATCATACGCCACCTGTACACGTTCCTGGTTTGGAATCATAAGAGACTAGCTCTGTGAAGAGACGGGAAGCATAACCTTTTTTCTGAGTTATAAGTATAAAGTCAGCCCTGCATTCTTTCACCCTGATTGGGGCTGAGCTATAGTTACAGATCTCCTTTGTCTCTTCAAACTTAGGGGAGCTTGAAGGACATTTTCTGCAAGAATTTATGCTTTTATGAAAACAATGATACTGAGACACAGAGTGTATGCTATGAAAAAATAAATATTTTTAGGGTAAAAAAGGAAAAAGGTGGTATTA
>NW_016846797.1:0-678 GCF_001698545.2 Rhinopithecus bieti | reverse complement strand
CTAAGGAGCGTCTCCAAATGTCCTTTCTCACATTCCACAAAAACAGTGACTTCAAACTGCTCAATCCAAAGAATGATTTAACTCCTTGAGACGAATACAAACATCACAAAAGGGTTGCGCAGAAAGCTTCTCTCCAATTTTCGGTGGGAGACGTTTCCTTGCTCGACACAGGCCTCTGGTTGCCACTTACTATCCCTTCCCAGAACCCTCAGAGGCCGACTTTCAAACTGGGAAATGTAGAGTAAGCTTTAACCCTGTGAAAAGAATGGGCATGTCAGAGAGCAGTTTCTTTGAGTGCTTCTTTCTGTTTTTTATTGGACGACATTTCATTTTTGCCATAGTCTTCAATGTGTTCTGAATATCACTCTTTTGGTTTTACAGGAACAGTGTTCAAACTGTGCCTTATGAGAAGAAAGTTAAAACTCTCTGAGTGGAATGCACACATCACCAAGCAGTTTCTCAGAAAGCTCCTCTCCAATTTTTATCTGTCTATATTTCCTCTTTCACCATAGGCCTGAATGTGATCCCAAATATCCCTTTGTGGATCCATCCATGAGTGAGTTTCCAACCTGTGTAATGTAAAGAAAGCTTCATCTATGTGACAAGAATAAACATAGAAAAAAGCAGATTCACAGAAAGCTTCTTCCCAGTTTTACCTGTAGATATTTCCTTTTTCAG
>NW_016846796.1:0-778 GCF_001698545.2 Rhinopithecus bieti | reverse complement strand
GTGGAACTCTGTGAGATGAATTCACAAATCACAAAGCGGTTTCTCAGAAAGTTTCTTTCTAGTTTTTATATGAGGATATTTCCTTTGTCAGCATAAGCATCAATGCACTCCGAAACATCCCCTTGCAGATTCCAAAAAAATAGTTCTGGCAGACTTCTCAATGAAAACAGCACTGTGAATCTGTGAGATGAATTCACACATCACAAAGTACATTCTCAGAAAGCTTCCTTTTGGTTTTAACTGAGGATATTTCCTTTGTCACCATAGGTTTCAATGTGCTCCCAAATATCCTAATGCAGATTCCATGAAAAGAGTGTTAGCAAACTGCTCAATGAAAAGAACAGTGGACCTCTGCGAGACTTTAATGTGATCCTAAATATCCCTTCTCAGATTCCCCAAGAAGAGTGCTACCAAACTCATCTATGAAAAGAATCATGTAACTCTGTGAGATGAATTAAACACATCTCAAAGGGGTTTCTGAGAAAGCTTCTTTCTAGTATTTTTATGAGGATATTTCCTTTTCCACCCTTTGCTTCAGTATGCTCCTAAATATCCCTTCCCAGGCACCACAAAAACATTGATGCCAAAGTGCTCTCTCAGCAGAAACGTTTAGCTCTATGAGTTGAATGCAAATATCACAAAGTAGTTTCTCTGAAAACTTCTCTCCAGTTTTTCCTGAAGATACTTCCTTTTTTGCCAATGGACTCTATGAACTCCTGAATATCCCTTTGAGATTCCACAAAACAGTGTTACCAAATAGCTCAATGAAAACAAAATT
>NW_016846795.1:0-777 GCF_001698545.2 Rhinopithecus bieti | reverse complement strand
CGTGCCTGCGGGGCTGTCTGTGTTCTACACTCCAGTGGCTCTAGGCCTGGCAGAGATGGCACAGCAGCCCCTGAGTCCCAGAACTGCCAGTGGCTCTGCCCATCTGGGGCCCCTCCCATGCCCCTGCCTCTAATGCCATCACCTTCAAGGAGGTACAAGCTAAGCTGGAGTTTCAGGGATCAGAGCCGCTCCAGAGTCAGCCAGAGCCTGAAAAGGCTGCATTCTCCTGGCTCGCCTGCCAGGGAGCTCAGACGCGCCCTTGCCTGGGAATCCAATGGCAGGGAGTCACCAGAAGGTCTGCAGTGCTCCTGTTCCTCGGCCCCGGGAACTGTGCTAGGGACAGGGCAGGGCAGCAGCAGAGAGCACAGAAAGGCGTGAGGGGACACACAGTCCCCAGTGAGCTTCTGCATCAGGACACCAGGGCTATCTCAGGAGGACGGCTGGGCCTGTGGGAAAGCCATGGTCCCCACCCATCCCACTCAACCCTGAGCCACCTCCACCAGCCAGGAGGGGCCAGGGCCCTTCATCAACCTCACCCAGGTCATCTGGGGAAGTGGGCCACCGCTGAGAACAAAGCCCAGATGTGTCTGGGAGTGGAGGCTGTGCCCACCTCCCCAGAGACTTGCCCCAACTTAACCCAGGGCCCAGCAGGGGCTGGAAGGGAAGTGGAGTTAGGGAGCCCAGCAGGTCACCACCAGCTACGCCCTGGATTCCAGGGCCCATGTGCACAGAGTAATGGGAGCTGGCTGTCTGTCTGGCCAAGGGCACAGGAGGGTG
>NW_016846794.1:0-238 GCF_001698545.2 Rhinopithecus bieti | reverse complement strand
GGACAATAAGTAGACAAACTGCATTCTTTCTTAAAAACCTGAGTGGCCTCTGTTGCAATAATTATTTTAGTCAAAAAATCAGAAGAAAAGAGAATTCAGTCAATTAAGGGAAAAAAATGTTTTGCTCAAAAAAAGGAAGACAAGGTCTTAGGAAAGAAAACAAACAAAACAGAAACATGAAGGCGTTTTAAATACAAACATGAACACATACATACATAGACACACATCTTGGATGTTA
>NW_016846793.1:0-720 GCF_001698545.2 Rhinopithecus bieti | reverse complement strand
GTCACCCTTGACTTGGGTCTCCTGGAATGATTTTGAGGTTTTTAGATTTTATTTTAAATTCTTTTCTTTTCTTTTCTTTTCTTTCTTTTCTTTTCTTTCTTTCTTTTTTTTTTTTTTTTTTTTTTTTTTTTTTTTTGACAGTCTCTCTCTGTTGCTCAGGCTGGAGTGCAATGGTGCAATCTTGGCTCACTGCAACCTCTACCTTCTGGGTTCAAGGGCTTCTCCTGCCACAGTCTCTGGAGTAGCTGGGATTATAGGCGCCCGCCACCGTGCCTGGCTAACTTTTGTATTTTTAGTAGAGACAGGGTCTCATCATGTTGGCCAGGCTGGTCTCGAAATCCTGACCTCAAGTGATCTGCCTGCCTTGGCCTCCCAAAGTGCTGGGATTACAGATGTAAGCCACCGCACCCAGGAATTTTTGTTTGTTGTAATATTTGTATTTCTTTTTTAAAGCTGTGACCATGGCAAGACAGATTTTGAAGTTTTTAACTAGTCCTGATAAGAATTTGAACATTTAGCTTGGATTTGGACAAAGCCACCCATTTGGACATTTTGAGGAGCAAAATGGAGAAAGATCTTATTTGATGCTGAGTGATGGATACACATAGGGGACAAAGGGGATGCTTTTGCTTTGAATTGTGTTGCTAATTGCCGATTTCTAGGTTCATATCAAAGGAGAAGAGGCAGCTCTTGGGCTACCTTAGAGTCCTGGAGGGTGGC
>NW_016846792.1:0-499 GCF_001698545.2 Rhinopithecus bieti | reverse complement strand
GGAGCATCTCTCTGGGCTTGGGAGTAAAGGGTGTGGGGCAAGAGGAGTGGGGAGAGGCTGAAACCTTCCCCTAAACCCCAGTTTTAGATCCTTTGGTTTCCTTCTCCCAGAAGATGGCAGAAGGGCATGGTGGGGACAGCAGGGAGAAAACATGGTGATGACAAACCCCAGATGATCAAGGGACTGATGCTCCTGAGGCCCAGAGGTGCCACCAGAGCCTTGTATGGGACAGTGCTGGGCAATGGGGGGCCCGCAGGGCCTTCTTGTGGGCTGCAGAGTTGGCTTGAGGGGGAGTAGGAGGAGGTTAGGGGTGGAGACCAGGGTTGCAGCCTACTAGCCATGTAGCAGAAAATTCAACACACACACATATGAAACGTTTAGCAATTGTTATGGATCCTTGGCAGGATTGCATGTGAGTTAAATTTTGTTTTTGGCTTTTCAGAGTTATCTAAACACTCTATCGCAGGGCTTGTCAACGTTGACGCTATTGACATTTTGG
>NW_016846791.1:0-678 GCF_001698545.2 Rhinopithecus bieti | reverse complement strand
ATGAATTAATCCATCACAAAGCAGTTTCTCAGAAAGCTTCTTTAGAGTTTTCATATGAATGTATTTCCTTTTGACCATGATCTTCAATGTGCTCCAAAGTATCCCGCTGCAGATTCCTAGAAAACAGTGTTAGCAAACTGTTCAATGAAAAGAACTGTGTAACTTTGTGAGATGAATACACACTTCACAAAACAGGTTCTCAGAAAGATTCTTTCTAGTTTTAATCTGAGGATATTTCCTTTTCCATCATAGACCTCAATGTACTCCCAAATATCCATTTGCAGATTCCACGAAAACAGTGGTAGCAAACGTCTCCATGAAAAGAAAGGTGTAACTCTGTGAGATGAATTCACGCATCACAAAGAAGTTTCCCAGAAAGTTTCTTTATAGTTTTTATCTGAGGATATTTCCTTAGTCACCATAGACTTCAATGTGATCCAAAATATTCCTTCTCAGATTCCCTCAAAAGAGTGCTATCAAACTGATCCATGAGAAGAATCAAGTAACACTCTATGATGATTTCACAAATTACAAAAAAAAGTTTCTCAGAATGTATCTATCTAGTTTGTGTCTGAGGATATTCACTTTTCACAATAAACTTCAATGAACTCTGAAATATCCCAATGTAGATTGCAAGAAAATAGTGTTAGCAAACTGCTCAATGAAAAGAACAGTGTA
>NW_016846790.1:0-679 GCF_001698545.2 Rhinopithecus bieti | reverse complement strand
AAGGAAGGAAGGAAGGAAAAGAAAGAAAACCTTCCTAGACAGTGGTCTGGCTTTTGCGGCAGGGCTCATGGTGGGAGGGAACCCTGACCTGATTCACACCATTAGGCAATTTCTGTGGTTGAAACATTCTCACCATGGCCAGTTTCAAACTCTCAGGTCATTTTTCATCAGGAAGTCAGACTCAGACTCTGAGTCAAAAGTAGAATGGTTTGGACAAGGCCTTGCCTCCACTTTCACAGCCCCACTTCTCTCACCTCAAGCTGCTCTTTCCAGTCATTGGTTCCCAAACCTGGCTGTGGGTCATAATCACTAGGGAGCACTTACTGAAAATATGCAATCTTAGAGTTCTGCCCAGAATACACTGAATCAGAATCTCCAACAGGGCATCCGGACAGAAATCTGCATTCCTTTAAAAAGCATCGTTGGTGATTCTGATTCAGCCTTTTGGTCTCCTGGTCAGCATTTGAAAACCACTGCTTATAGCAGTCTTGTCTCTAGCATAAGCTCTCTTAAAAAAAAAATTAATTAGCTGGGCATGATGGTATGCACTTGTAGTCCCAGCAACTCAGGAGGCTGAGGCAAGAGGATCACTTGTGCCCAGGAGTTTGGGGCTGCAGTGAGCCATGATCATGCCGCTGCACTACACAGCCTGGGCAACAGAGTGAGACCCTAAGTAAAG
>NW_016846789.1:0-679 GCF_001698545.2 Rhinopithecus bieti | reverse complement strand
TGTTATTTATTTTATATATTATTTTATTTTGTTTTACTTTTCTTCTTTAGTTCTTCCAGAATTATGGGATGCATGTACAGAACATACAGGTTAGTTACATAGGTATATGTATGCCATGGTCATTTGCTGCAACCATTGACCCATCCTCTAAGTTTCCCCACCTCACCCCAACTCCCCAACAGGCCCTGGTGTGTGATGTTTTCCTCTGTGTGTCCATGTGTTCTCTATGTCCAACTCCCACATATGAGTGAGAACATGCGGTCTTTGGTTTTCTGTCCTTGTGATAGTTTGCCCAGAATGATGGTTTCCAACTTTATCCATGTCCCTGCAAAGGACATAAACTCATCCTCTTTTTATGGCTGCATAGTATTCCATGGTGTGTTATGTGCCACATTTTCTTAATTCAGTCCATTATTGATGGACATCTGGGTTGGTTCCAAGTCTTTGCTATTGTGAATAGTGCTGCAGTAAACATACACATGCATGTGTCTTTATAGTAGCATGATTTATGATCCTTTGGGTATATACCCAGTAATGGGATTGCTGGGTCTGATGGTATTTCTGGTTCTAGATCCTTGAGGAATTGCCACACCGTTTTCCACAATGGGTGAGCTAATTTTTATTTATTTATATTTATTATAAATGAATAAATGTTTATGTATTTAATATATTACATATT
>NW_016846788.1:0-1682 GCF_001698545.2 Rhinopithecus bieti | reverse complement strand
TAAGCTTCAATGCACTCTGAATTATCTCATTGCAGATTCCAAGAAAACAGTGTTAGCAATCTGCTCAATGAAAAGAACGATGGAACTCTGTGAGATGAACTCACACATCACAAAGCAGTTTCTCAGAAATCTTCCTTCTAGTTTTTGTCTGAGGACAATTCCTTTGCCTCCCTAAGCTTCAATGCACTCTGAATTATCTCAATGAAGATTCCAAGAACACAGTGTTAGAAAACTGTTCCATGAAAAGAAAGGTGTAACTCTGTGAGATGAATTCACACATAATATAGAACTTTCTCAATAAGCTTCTTTCTACTTTTTATCTTACGATATTTGTTTTTTCACCATAGGACTCAATCCCCTCCCAAACATCCTTTTCCAGTTCCCATGAAAAGAGTGTTATCAAACTGCTCCATGAAAAGAAAGATGTAACTCTGTGAGATGAATTCACACATCACAAAGCAGTTTCCAATAAAGATTCTTTCTACTTATGATCTGAGTATATTTCCTATTTCACTAAATGAATCAAGGCACTCCCAAATATCCCTTTGCAAATTCCACGAAAACAGTGTTAACAAACTTCTCCTTGAAATAATGGTATAACTCTGTTATATGAAATAACACATCACAAAGAACTTTCTCAGAAACGTTTTTTCTAGTTTTTATCTGAGGATATTTCCTATGTAACCATAGGCTTCAAAGCGATCCAAAATATCCTATTTTAGATTCCATGAAAACAGTGTTACTAAACTGCCCAATGAAAGGAATGGTGTAACTTTGTGAGATGATTTCAGACATCACAAAGCAGTTTCTCAGAAAACTTCTTTCTATTTGTTAACTGAGGATATTTCCTTTGTCATTACATGCTTCAATGCAGTTCAAAATATCCCTTCTCAGATTCTCCAAAACCAGTGCCAGATAACCGCTCAGTGAAAAGAAAGGTATAACAATTTGAGATGAATTCACACATCACAAAGAAGTTTCTCAGAAATCTTCTTCTTGGTTTTATCTGGGGATATTTACTTAATCACCATAGACTTCAATACGATTCAAAATATCCATTCTCGATTCCTCAAATACAGTGCTACCAAACAGCTCAATGAAAAGAGTCGTGAATTCTTTGAGATGAATTAACACATCACAAAGCGGTTTCTCACAATGCTTCTTTCCAGTTTTTGCATGAGGACATTTCGTTTGTCACCATAAGCTTCAACACACTCTGAAGTATCCCATTGCAGATTCCAAGAAAACAGTGTTAGCAAACTGCTCAATGAAATGAATAGTGTAACTCTGTGAGATGAATTCTCACATCACTAAACAGTTTCTCAAAGCTTCTTTCTAGCTTTTATCTGAGGATATTTCCCTTTTCACTATACACCACAATGTGCTCCTAAAATATCCCTTTGCAGATTCCATGAAAACAGTGTTATCAAACTGTTCCATGAAAATAAAGGTGTAACTCTGTGAGATGAATTCACACATCACAAAGATCTTTCTCAGAAAACTTCTTTCTAGTTTTTATCTGAGGATATTTCCTTTGTCACCACATTCTTCAATGCAATCCAAAATATTCCTTCTCAGATTACTTAAAAACAGTACTACCAAGCTGATCCAGGAAAACAATTGTGAAAATCTGTAAGATGAATTAACACATCCTAAAGAAGTTTCTCAGAACAGTTCTTTCG
>NW_016846787.1:0-494 GCF_001698545.2 Rhinopithecus bieti | reverse complement strand
TGAATATCCCTTTGCAGATTTCCCAAAACAGTGTTAGCAAACTGCTCCATAAAAAAATGGTGGAAATTTGTGAGATGAATTCACACATCACAAAGCAGTTTCTCAGAAAGCTTCCTTTTGGTTTTGGTCTGAGGATATTTCCTTTGGCAACATAGGCTTCAATGTGCTCCAAAATACCCTATTGCAAATTCCATGAATATGGTGTTAGCAAAGTGCTCCAAGAAAAGAATCATGTAACTCTGTGAGATGAATTCACATATCACAAATACGTTTCTCAGAAAGCTTCTTTCTAATTTTTATCTGAGGATATTTCCTATGTCACCATAGACTTCAATGCAACCCAAAATATCCCTTCTCAGACTCCCCAAAAACAGTGCTACCAAACTTTTCCATGAAAAGAATGGTGTGACTCTGTGAGATGAATGCACATATCACAAAGATGTTTCTCAGAAAACTTCTTTCTAGTTTTTATCTGAGGATATATCCTTTTTACC
>NW_016846786.1:0-492 GCF_001698545.2 Rhinopithecus bieti | reverse complement strand
AGAAAGGAAGGAAAGAAAGGAAGGAAAGAAAGGAAGGAAAGAAAGGAAAGAAAGAAAGAAAAGAAAAGAAAGAAAAGAAAGAAAGAAAGAAAGAAAGAAAGAAAGAAAGAAAGAAAGAAAGAAAGAAAGAAAGAAAGAAAGGGTATTCAATTAGGAAAAGAGGAAGTCAAATTGTCCCTGTTTGCAGATGTCATGATTGTATATTTAGAAAACCCCATCATCTCAACCCAAAATCTCCTTAAGCTGATAAGCAACTCCAGCCAAGTCTCAGGATACAAAATCGATGTGCAAAATCACAAGCATTCTTATACACCAATAACAGACAAACAGAGAGCCAAATCATGAGTCAACTCCCATTCACAAGTGCTACAAAGAGAATGAAATACCTAGGAATAAAACTTAAAAGGGATGTGAAGCACCTCTTCAAGGAGAACTGCAAGCTCTTGCTCAAGGAAATAAGAGAAGACACAAACAAATAGAAAAACATTCCAT
>NW_016846785.1:0-498 GCF_001698545.2 Rhinopithecus bieti | reverse complement strand
AAGAGAATATTCTTATATGATTCCATTTATATCAAATTCTTTTTTTTTTTTTTTGAGATAACATCTCACTCTATCACCAAGCCTGGAGTGCAGTGATGTGATCACAGATCACCATAGCCTTGACCTCCCAGGCTCAGGTGATTCTTCAGCCTCCTGAGTAGCTGGGACCACAGGGGTGTGAGTAAAGAGGCAATAACTATATTACAAAGCCATAATAATAAAAACAGCATACTACTGATGTTAGAGTGGACAAATAGATCAATGGGAGAACTGGAAAGACTACAAACAAACTGAAGTATATATGATAAAGGTGTCATTTCAAGCCAGTGTATAATGAAAATAAATGGTGTTAGAATAACTGGATAATCATTGGAGAAAGGTGTTTAGATTCTGACACCAAACAGACTAAGGATTTAGAAGTAGAAATGAAATTATAAATATTCTAGAAAAAAATTTGGAGAAATATTTATATAATTCTGGACTAAGAATTAGTGTGTT
>NW_016846784.1:0-1529 GCF_001698545.2 Rhinopithecus bieti | reverse complement strand
GGGAGGAAGGGAAAGAGGGAAGGAAGGAAAGGGAGGGAGGGAGGGAGAAAGGGAAAGTGGGAGGGGAGGCAGGGAGGGAGGGAAGAAAGGAGGGAAGGAGGCAGGGAGGGAAAGGAAGAGATAAGGACCAGGACCCGCTGTTAACCAAAGGGAAAGGGGCAAAGCAGGTCTGTGTGGCTCAAGAAGGGAGGCCTAGAACACCTAGTTATTGTTACCTGGAGACAAATGTGCAATGATCTGATCCCAGCTGGGGCGGACAAGGAGAAAACAGACCAGCAACCCAATGCGCCATTGGTGGCCTTTGGAAAGACCTGATCCCCAGTCACCAGTTTAGATCCCTTCCCAGGGGAAGTGAAACTCCTCTCCTTTTTGGTTATGGGGCGAGTCCCCTTCATTGCTCCACTGCCTTTTTCTCATCTATTTCAGAAAACATCTTGAGTACAGACTCGCTCTGTCACCCCAGGCTGGAGAGAAGTGGTGCGATCATAGCTCCTGGTGCGCCACCATACCCGGCAATTTTTATAATATTTTGTAGAGACCGGATCTTGCCATGTTGGCCAGGCTGGTCTTGAACTCCTGGGCTCGATCCTCCTGCCTCAGCCTCTCAAAGTGCTGGGATTACAGGTGTGAGCCATCCTGCCAGGCCCCTACTTTATTTACTGCCCCTAGGGTAACAGTGTGTCAACCTTGACGCTATCACAAATTATAGACTGAGAGGCATATAGCATTCTTGCCTGTTCTGGAGGGCTGCCTCTCATTGTCTTGCTGGAACACACATCCTCTTACCCTACGACAGGCATGCTCTGGGTCTGGACAACAGTGCAGAGATCTACTCCTCTCCAAGCTGTGCAAGACCAGACTTCTTGGCTGGGTGCCGTGGCTCACGCCTGTAATCCCAACACTTTGGGAAACTGAGTCAGGTAGATCACCTGAGGTCAGGAGTTCAAAACCAGCCTGGTCAACATGGTGAAACCCAGTCTCTACTAAAACTACAAATATTAGCTGGGTGTGGTGGCAGGTGCCTATGATCCCAGCTACTAGGGAGGCTGAGACAGAAGAGTCGCTGGAACCCGGGAGGCAGAGGGAGCAGTGAGCGGAGATCATGCTACTGCACTCCAGCCTGGGTGACAGAGTGAGACTCCATCTCCAAAAAAAAAAAAAAAAAAAAAAGACCACACTTCTGTCTGTAAGATCGTTTTGCATATGAGGCCCTCTCACAGACCATTCCCCTCCAGCACCTACCAGTGCCCAAGCTTGTGAAGGAAGCAGGGAACTAGAACAGAGCAAGTGTGCTGGGTGCGATGGCTCACACCTGTAATCCCAGCACTTTGGGAGGCTAAGGCGGGAGGATCGCTTGAGCCCAGGAGTTCAAGACCAGCCTGGGCAATACAGTGAGACCTCACCACTACAAAGTTTTAAAATGAGCCAGGTGGCCGGGTGCGGTGGCTCAAGCCTGTAATCCCAGCACTTTGGGAGGCCGAGACGGGCGGATCACGAGGTCAGGAGATTAAGAACATCCTGGCTAACAT
>NW_016846783.1:0-238 GCF_001698545.2 Rhinopithecus bieti | reverse complement strand
GATACACACACACACACACACATATATAGATACACACACACACATATAGATACACACACACACACATATAGATACACACACACACACATAGATACACACACACACATATATAGATACACACACACACATATATAGATACACACACACACAGATACACACACACACACATAGATACACACACACACATATATAGATACACACACACACATATAGATAGATACACACACACACACATATA
>NW_016846782.1:0-1008 GCF_001698545.2 Rhinopithecus bieti | reverse complement strand
CGCTCAATGAGAAGAACAGTGTAACACTGTGAGATGAATTCACACACCAGAAAGCTGTGTCTTAGGAAGCTTCTCTCTAGTTTTCTCTGAGGATATTTCTTTTTTCACCATAGGCCTCAATGCATTCCCGAATATGCCATTGCAGATTCCAGGAAAAATGTGTTAGCAAACTTCTCAAGGAAAGGAACGATATAACACTGTGAGATGAATTCACACATCACAAAGAAGTTTCATAGAAAGCTTCTTTTTGTTTTTTTTTCTGAGCATTTTCCTTTGTCACCATAGGCTTCAATATGCTCCCAAGTATCTTACTGCAGCTCCCACGAAAACAGTGTTATTAGACTGCTCAATGAAAAGAATGGTATAATTCTGTAAAATGAACCCACACAACAAAGCAGTTTCTCAGAATATTTCTTTCTAGTTTTTTTCTGAGAATATTTCCTTTTTCAGCGTAGGCCTCAGTGCACTCCCAAATATCCCTTTGCAGATTCCATGAAAACCATGTTAGCAATCTGCTCCATGAAAAAAATGGTGTAACTCTGTGAGGTGAATTCACATATCACAAAGAAATATACAAAACTGATCCTTGAAAAAATCATGTAACTCTCTGAGATGAATTAATACATGACAAAGCAGTTTTTCAGAATGCTTCTTTCTAGTTTTTTTCTGAGGATATTTCCTTTGTCACCTTAGGCTTCAATGCAATCAAAATGTCCCTCCTCAGATTCCCCAAAAGAGTGCTACCAAAATGTACCATGAAAATAAAGGTGTAACTCTGTGAGATTAATCCACACATCACGAAGCAGTTTCACAGAAAGCTTTTTTTTTTTGGTCTGAGAACATTTTGTTTTGTCACCAAAGTCTTCAATGCACTCTGAAATATCCTATTGCAGATGACATGAAAATGGTGTTAGCAAACTGCTCCACAAAAAGAGTGGTGTAACTCTGTGAGATGAATTCACACAGCACAAAACAGTTTCTCAGAAAGCTTCCTTCTAGTTTTTTTCT
>NW_016846781.1:0-1098 GCF_001698545.2 Rhinopithecus bieti | reverse complement strand
AGAAACTATCATTAGAGTGAACAGGCAATCTACAGAATGGGAGAAAAATTTTGAAATCTACTGATCTAAGGTCTAATATCCTGAATTTGCAAGGAACTTAAACATATTTACAAAAAACTCCATCAAAAGTGACCAAAGATATGAACAGACACTTCTCAAAAGAAGACATATATGCGGCCAACATATGATAAAAAGCTCAACATCACTTATCATTAGAGAAAAAAGATCAAAACCACAATAAGATACCATCTCATGCCAGTCAGAATGGCGATTAGTCAGGAAACAATAGATGCCGGTGAGGCTGTGGAGAAACAGGAATGCTTGTACACCTTTGGTGGAAACGTAAATTCGTTCAACCATTGTGGAAGACATTGTGGAAGGCAATTTCTCAGGGATCTAGAACCAGAATTACCATTTGGCCCAGCAACCCCATTCCTGGGTGTATACCCAAAGGAATATAAATTATTCTACTACAAAGACACATGCATATATATCTTTATCACAGTACTATTTAGCAAAGGCCAACCCAAATACCTACCAATGATAGACTGCATAAATAAAATGTGGTACATATATACCATGGAATACTATGCAGTCATAAAAAAAATGAGATCATGTCCTTTGCAATGCAATGACATAGATGAAGCTGGAAGCTATCATCCTCAGCAAACTAAGACATAAGTTTCTGTGAACGGAAAACCAAGCACTGCATGTTCTCACTCATAAGTGGGTGTTGAACTTTGAGAACACATGGACACAGAGAGCGGAACAACATACACCAGGGCCTATTGGGGAGCGGGGGATGAGGGGAGGGAACTTAGAGGACGGGTCAATAGGTGCAGCAGATCACCATGGCACATGTATATCTATGTAGTAAACCTACACATTCTGCACATGTATCCCTCTTTTTTTAAGAAGAAGAAGAAATTTTTTAAAAAGTTAAAACATTAGCCAGGTTTAGTTGTACATGCCTATGGTTCCAGTTAGTTGAGAGGCTGAGGAGAAAGAATCACTTGAGTATAGGAAATCAAGGCTGTAGTAAGGTATAATTCTGCTACTGCATCCCAGCCTAGACAACAGAGTGAGTCCCTGTGTCAT
>NW_016846779.1:0-1011 GCF_001698545.2 Rhinopithecus bieti | reverse complement strand
AAAAAAAAAAAAAGAATTGTTTAGGAGAGCTGGCTTGGTTTAAACCAGTTATTAGCCAGCATTCTCCCAGCTGCCCTCCCACCCTGAACAACTGTGCTGCATGTAAGGCAGCCCAGGGAGGGTTTCACCCCCTTGACCTCTCTTCTGCCTGCGGTCCTTGTGCAAAGCAGAGCAAGCAGCTGGTGAGAGTTAAGTTTGTATTGATTCAGACCATCTCAGTGTGAGAGTGCAATCCTGAGATCAGTTTCCAGAAACTAAAAACATTTTGTGTTGCTTTAGTAATAAATGTGTTGGTTTGCTTTTTCACGTGGGAGAATGAAAGGAGACGATAAGGACAGGGTGGATACAACAAGTAGGCTCACATGGACGAATTGCGTGGCTCCCACTGGGCCGTGTTGGGTTGCTTCAACATTTTTTGAACATTTTAGGTGATTGGGTTGTCGCATGCTGGCCTCCATACCATATTCACCCCCTGCGCCTTACGCTTGGTGCACATGTCTAATCTAAAGGAGAATCATGCTCTTGTAAGAGCAGAAAAAGAAGAGAAACGAGGCTGGGCACGATGGCTCATGTCTGTACTCCCAGCACTTTGGGAGGCTGAGGTGAGAGGACTTCTTGAGGCCAGGAGTTGGAGACCAGCCTGGGCAACATAGGGAGACCCAATCGCTACAAAAAATGTAAAAAAATTAGCCAGGCATACCTGTGGTCCCAGCTACTTGGGAGGTTGAGGTAGTGAGGCTGCAGTGGCCATGATCACACCTGCACTCCAGCCTGGGTGACAGAGCCAGACCCTGTCTCAAAATAAAATAAAATAAAATAAAATAAAGTAGAAATGCCATGTTTCCACGCAGAGTCTTGCTTCTGCAGAACTTGACTTAAATCTTATATCTTAAAATCCTACACTTAGGGTTGTGTAAATTTTGTATGCCTCTAACTTTCATGTAAATAAAAGAAAAAAACGGCCGGGAGCGGTGGCTCAAGCCTGTAATCCCAGCACTTTGGGAGGCCGAG
>NW_016846778.1:0-680 GCF_001698545.2 Rhinopithecus bieti | reverse complement strand
TCCCCTCCTGTCCTCTCCCCTTTCCTCCCCTCCCCTCCCCTCCTCTCCCTTTTCCTCCCCTCCCCTTCCCTTCCCTCTCTTTTGAGACAGGGTCTCATTCTGTTGCCCAGGCTGCAGTGCAGTGGTGTGATTACGGTTCACTGCAGTCTTGATCTCCCAGGCCCAAGTGATCCTTATACCTCAGCCTCCCAAGTAGCTAGGACTACAGGTGCATGCCACTGACCTGGCTAATTTTTATAATTTATTTTTTGTAGAGATGGGATCTCGCTATGTTGCCCAGGATGGTCTTGAAGCCCTGGCCCAAGCAATTCTCCCTCCTTGGCCTCCCAAAGTCCTAGGATTACAGGCATGAGCTACCGTGCCCAGTCCAGACATTTGTGTTGTTATTGCTGTTTCTCACCCAGGTTGGAGTGCAGTGGTGCGATCACAGCTCACTGGAGCCTTAACCTCTGGGGCTCAGGCAATCCTCCTGCCTCAGCCTCCCAAGTAGCTGGGAACATATGCATGCCACCACTCTCAGCTAATTTTTTTAAAAAAATTTGTAGAGACAGGATCTGACTATGTTGCCCAGGCTGGTCTTGAACTCCTATGCTCAAGTGATCCTCCCATTTTGGCCTCCGAAAGTGCTGAGATGACAGGTGTGAGCCACCATACGTGGCCCCCAGATATTCTTTTTTTTT
>NW_016846777.1:0-720 GCF_001698545.2 Rhinopithecus bieti | reverse complement strand
AGAGCCAAATCATGAGTGAACTCCCATTCAGAATTGCTACTAGGAAAATAAAATATCTAGAAATACAACTTACAAGGCATATGATGGACCGCTTCAGGTCAACTACAACTACAAACCACTGCTCAATAAAATAAGAGAGGACACAAAGAAATGGAAAAACACTTCATGTTCACAGATAGGAAGAATCAATATTGTGAAAATGGCCATACTTCCCGAAGTAATTTATAGATTCAATGCTATCCCCATCAAGCTACCACTGACTTTCTTCACAGAATTGGAAAAATCAACTTTAAACTTCAAAAAAGAGCTTGCATAGCCAAGGCCATCCTGGGCAACAAGAACAAAGCTGGAGACATCACACTGCCTGAATTCAAACTATACTATAAGGCTACAGTAACCAAACAGCGTGGTACTGATAACAAAACTGATATATAGACCAGTGAAACAGAACAGAGGCTGCAGAAATAACACCACACATCTACAACCATCTGATATTTGACAAACCTTTCACAAACAAGCAATAGGGAAAATATTTCCTATTTAATAAATATTGTTGGGAAAATTGCCTAGCCATATGCAGAAAACTGAAACTGGACCCATTTCTTATACTTTATACGAAAATCAACTCAACATAGATCAAAGACTTAAATGTAAGACCTAGGACCATAAAAATCCTAGAAGAAAACCTGGGCAATACCATTCTGGACATAGCCATGGGCA
>NW_016846776.1:0-1108 GCF_001698545.2 Rhinopithecus bieti | reverse complement strand
AGCTGGTTTTTTGAAAAGATCAACAAAATAGACCGCTAGCCAGACTAGTAAGGAAGAAAACAGAGAAGAATCAAATAGACACAATAAGAAAGGATATAGGGGGTATCACCACTGATCCCATAGAAATACAAACTACCATCAGAGAATACTACAAACACCTCTATGCAAATAAACTAGAAAATCTAGAAGAAATGGATAAATTCCTGGACACATACACCCTCCCAAGTCTAAGCCAGGAAGAAGTTGAATCTCTGAATAGACCAGTAGCAAGTTCTGATTGAGGCAATAATTACTAGACCACCAACCAACAAAAGTCCATGACCAGATGGATTCACAGCCAAGTACTATCAGAGGTACAAAGAGGACCTGGTACCAATCCTTCTGAAACTATTCCAAACAACAGAAAAAGAGGGACTCCTCCCTAACTCATTTGATGAGGCCAGGATCATCCTGATACCAAAACCTGGCAGAGACACAACAAAAAAAGAGAACTTTAGGCCAGTATCCCTTAGGAACAACGATGCAAAAATCCTCCATAAAATACTGGCAAACCGAATCCAGCAGCACATCAAAAAGCTTATCCACCATCATCAGGTCGGCTTCATCCCTGAGATGCAAGGCTGGTTCAACATACCCAAATCAATAAACATAATCCATCACATAAACAGAACCAATGACAAAAAACCACATGATTATCTCAATAGATGCAGAAAAGGCCTTCAATAAAATTCAGCAGCCCTTCATGCTAAAAACTCTCAAAACTAGGTATCAATGGAACAAATCTCAAAATAATAACAGCTATTTATGACAAATCCACAGCCAATATCATACTGAATGAGCAAAAACTGGAAGCATTCCCTTTGAAAAATGGCACAAGACAAGGGTGCCCTCTCTCGCCACTCCTATTCAACATAGTGTTGGAAGTTCTGGCAATCAGGCAAGAGAAAGAAAGAAAGGGTATTCAAATAGGAAGAGAGAAAGTCAAATTGTCTCTGTTTGCAGATGACATGATTGTATACTTAGAAAACCCCATCATCTCAGCCCAATACCTCCTTAAGCTTATAAGCAACTTTAGCGAAGTCTCAGGATACAAAATCAATGTGCAAAA
>NW_016846775.1:0-499 GCF_001698545.2 Rhinopithecus bieti | reverse complement strand
CGAGAAAAAACATATCTACAAAAAATACATAAAACAATAATAAACTGTTAATACTAACTTCAGGGCCGGGTGCAGTGGCTCAAGCCTGTAATCCTAGCACTTTGGGAGGCCAAGACGGGCGGATCACGAGGTCAGGAGATCAAGACCATCCTGGCTAACATAACATGGTGAAACCCCGTCTCTACTAAAAAATACAAAAAACTAGCCGGGCGAGATGGCGGGTGCCTGTAGTCCCAGCTACTTGGGAGGCTGAGGGAGGAGAATGGCATAAACCCGGGAGGCGGAGCTTGCAGTGAGCTGAGATCCGGCCACTGCACTCCAGCCGGGCCAGCAGAGCAAAAACTCCGTCTCAAAAAAAAAAATAAATAAATAATAATAATAATAATAACTTCATATCTTTAAGCAATTATTTTAAATGTAAATTAAACAACTTAATAAAAAGAAACGTAGTCAGGCACGATGACTCACACCTATAATCCCAGCACTTTGGGAGGCCGAG
>NW_016846774.1:0-1011 GCF_001698545.2 Rhinopithecus bieti | reverse complement strand
ATCTATGTGTAGACAGCAATTAGTAAGGTTAAATTTCCCACAGACCCTTCCTTCAGCTGCTAACAAGTAGTCGAGAGCCAGTCTATTTTGATAGATAGCATTTCTAATCTCAGTTTCTTGCCGGGCCAGAACAGTCAAGGCTCTGCCAGTCTTATTAGTGATTATTTCTAAGACAGCTTGTAACCATATGATTTGGTTGAGCATGTAAATGGGGGTCCGGTTTCCCCACGAGCCATCTTGTGCCCAAGTAGCAGGCCCATAATATTGTATGATTCTCTCAGGAGGCCATTCATTATCTTTCCAGTTTCCTATAGCTATGCTTCTCTTTTCGTGGGAAGTATAGACAGGGAAGCCCAGGAGTTTGCCTGTCTTTATGGACAGTAGGAAGAAAGATGGTTTAATAGTGCCAATAACACAACTACCTGCCCACTGGTCAGGTAATTTGGTGTAAGCTCTATGCCCACATATCCAGTATAATCCAGTGGGGGCTGTCCAGTCCTGGTGGGACTCTGTGTGGGTCCACACAGTTTACAACTTTGGGAATTTACTAAATGGAATTTTCTTAGTGAGGTTTGAACTCCACTAGGTGGCTGTTTTTGTAGTATTATTATACAGTTTTTGCTCAAGGCAGTTGAGTCTTCCCACAGGAAGGGTGAAGTCCTTCCCCACTCTTGCTATACAGTATTGTCTAACGATTGAGGCTTTTAGGACCCAGAAGTTATCAGGGTGATTCTTTTGAGCCAGGAATTCATCAGGAACTGGGTCTGTAGGTACTAATTCTCGGGCTTCCCATGGCCATTGATCTCCCATTACAGTTCCTCCACATACATAACATGAAGTGACACTGAGAGACTAGGCTACATGCTCAGCTAACTGCAAAAACAAATTTCTTGTTTTTCCTGGAATTTCTGGTACTGGCACATTCAGTTCATCATAGAAGGTTTAAAATACTGGCTCAGGAGAGTGTTTATAAACTTCTCAAACCACGATATTTACTGGAGAATCCAGTCC
>NW_016846773.1:0-500 GCF_001698545.2 Rhinopithecus bieti | reverse complement strand
CCATCCATCCATCCATCCATCCATCCACCCATCCACCCATGCATCCATCCACCCATCCAGCCACGCACCTGCCCATCCATCAATTCACTGATCCATCCATGCATACATGCATTCACCCACTCATCAGTGTATCCACCCACCCAACTTTCCACCCATCCATCCTTCTATCCACCCATCCATCTGTCCATCCGTCCATCCACCCATGCATTCACCCATCCACCCATCCATCCATCCATCCACCCATTCACCCATCCACTCACCCACTCATCCACCCATCCATCCATCCATCCACCCATCCACCCACCCACCCATCCACTCGTTCATCCATCCATCCATTCACCCATCCATCCATGCATTCACTCTCCCAAACCCCCACCCACCCATCCATGCATGCATAAATGTATGTATCCACCCATCCATTAACCTACCAACCTATCTGTCTGTTCATCCACACATCCACCCATCCACCCATGCACCCATCCATCCATCCACCCACCCAC
>NW_016846772.1:0-753 GCF_001698545.2 Rhinopithecus bieti | reverse complement strand
TAAGGTTATCCAGTTTTCCAAGCACCATTTATTGAAAAGACTGTCCTTTCCCCATTGTATATTCTTGGCATCGCTGTTGAAAATGAGTTAATTTTAAATGCATGGATTTGTTTCAGAGGTCTGTATTCTATTCCATTGCTCTATGTGTCTGTTTTTATGCCAGCACCATGCTGTTTTGGTTACTATAACTTTGTAGTAAATTTTGAAGTCAGATTGTGTGATGCCTCCAGCTTTGTTCTTTTCACACATAATTGCTTTGGCAATTCTGTTTTTGGTGGTTTCATATAAATTTTAGGATTATTTTTTCTGTTACTGCAAAGAATGTCATTGGTATTTTCATAGGGATGACTTTGAATTTTTAAATTGCTTTGAGTAGTGTTGTTGTTTTAAAATTTTAATTCTTCCAATCCTTGAGCATGGAACATGTTTCCATTTGTTTGTGTCCTCTTCAATTTATTTCATCAATGTATTATAATTTTCACTGTGGAGATCTTTCACTTCTTTTTATTTTATTTTATTCTTTTCAGCTATTATAAATGAGATTACTTTCTTGGTTTCTTTTCAGATTGTTTGCTATTGGCATATAAAATGCTACTGTTTTGTATGTTAATTTTGTATCCTGCAACTTGACTGAATTAATTTATCAGTTCTAACAATTTTTTGATGGAATCTAGGTTTTTCTAGGTATAACATTATATTGTCTTTGGAAAAGTATAATTTGATTTTCTCCTTTTCTATTTAAATGTTCTTCAT
>NW_016846771.1:0-500 GCF_001698545.2 Rhinopithecus bieti | reverse complement strand
TCTTTTAATTGTGATGTTAGGGTGTCAATTTGAGATCTTTCAAATTTTCTCATGTGGGTATTTAGTGCTATAAATTTCCCTCTTAACACTGCTTTAGCTGTAGCCCAGAGATTCTGGTACATTATCTCTTTGTTCTCATTGGTTTCAAATAACTTTTTGATTTTTGCCTTAATTTCAGTATTTACCCAGTAGTCATTCAGGAGCAGGTTGTCCAATTTCCATGCAATTGTTTGGTTTTGAGTGAGTTTCTTTATCCTAAGTTCTAATTTGATTGCACTGTGGTCTGAGAAACTGTTTGTTATGATTTCAGTTCTTTTGCATTTGCTGAGGAGTGCTTTAATTCCAATTATGTGGTTGATTTTAGAATAAGTGCCATGTAGCACTGAGAAGAGTGTATATTCTGTTGATTTGGGGTGAGGAGTTCTGTAGATGTCTGTTAGTTCCACTTGATCCAGAGCTGAGTTCAAGTCCTGAATATCTTTGTTAATTTTCTGTCTCAT
>NW_016846770.1:0-1011 GCF_001698545.2 Rhinopithecus bieti | reverse complement strand
TCTATCTATCTATCTATCTATCATCTATCTATCTATCTATCTATCTATCTATCTATCTGGAGACAAAGTCTCGCTCTGCTCCCCAGGCTGGAGTCCAGTGGCACAATGTCAGTTCACTGCAACCTTGGCTTCCCTGGTTTAAGCGATCCTTCCACTTCAGCCTCCCAAGTAGCTGGGATTACAAGCATGCGTCACCACACCTAGCTAATGTTTGTATTTTTAGTAGAGATGGGGTTTCACCACGTTGGCTCAGCTGGTCTTGAACTCTTGACCTCAGGTGATCTGCCCACCTTGGCCTCCCAAAGTGTTGGGATTACAGGCATGAGCCACCATGTCCAGTCAAGAATATTTTTTAGTTAAACTCTTAGAAGCAGAGAATAGAAATATTATTTCTAGGGGTAGAGAGCAGGGATGGGAGAAATGGGGAAATGTTAGTCAAAGGATACAAAATTTCAGTTATTTAGGTGAATAACTTCAGGAGATTTAAGTACAGCATGGTGACAATACTAATACTGTGTTGTATACTTGAAATTTGCTAAGAAAGTAGATCTTGTGTTCTCAGCACACACACACACACACACACACACACACACACACACACACACACACACACAAAGGTAACTGAGTTTTTGGATTTTTTTTTGTTTTTTTTGAGACGGAGTCTCGCTCTGTCGCCCAGGCTGGAGTGCAGTGGCCGGATCTCAGCTCACTGCAAGCTCCGCCTCCCGGGTTTACGCCATTCTCCTGCCTCAGCCTCCCAAGTAGCTGGGACTACAGGCGCCCGCCAACTCGTCCGGCTAGTTTTTTGTATTTTTTAGTAGAGACGGGGTTTCGCCGTGTTAGCTAGGTTGGTCTCGATCTCCTGACCTCGCGATCCACCCGTCTCGGCCTCCCAAAGTGCTGGGATTACAGGCTTGAGCCACCGCGCCCGGATTTGTTAATTAGCTTGACTATAGTAATCTTTTACCAATGTATAAAATACTTTAAAAATGACCTTAGTGAATGTATTTT
>NW_016846769.1:0-946 GCF_001698545.2 Rhinopithecus bieti | reverse complement strand
AAAAAAAAAATAGGAGAAGAGACGTGTGAGGGAGTCATCTATTCTTCTGGGTTCTCTCTCCTGTTTGCCGGGTGGGGCGCAGTGCCCACCCGGACCCACCTCCCGAATCTCCGCTGAGCTACTTCCTTCTCCCCCGTGGCCACTAGAGGGTGCAAGGACCGCAAGTAGGGGCTGAATGTCAGCCCAGCCGGGGTCAGGGCCCTGAGCTATGGCTGGTGATTTGGCGCTGGAAGGCCCTCCCTGCGCCCCTAGGGAAGGAACAGCAGACTCAGGAACCCAGGACTGCGGTGGACACCCCCACCGCTGAGGCAGCCGCACGTTCTGGAGTGCGTGGGTGGGATGGCAGTCCCCAGGAGTCCCGTGGGAATGAGAACACTGCGCGGGGTGGAGGGAGGCTTAGCTCCCCCTCAGTTCTGCATTTCTGAACCTTGACCCCCACTGGCCCGTTGAAACCCTCTCGGCCCCTCTTCAGACAGTCTGGCTGTGTCTGAGAGTGCACAGGTACATTACAGGCTACAATAACCCTGTAATGGATCGGACCGTGCTTCCTGTACAAGTCTTGGTTTTCATTTACTGTAAGTAATCCTGCTTCTCCGATGGGGGAAAAGGGAAGGAGCATAGTTATGAGTTCGCTTAAGCCAGCAGAGCGGTGGGCAAGGGAGCCAAAGGCGCGACTGCAACCAGCCAAGGTCTCTGAGAAATGATATCATGAATTTGGTGGGGAGGTGGCAGTGGGACATGCACAGGGCTTGGGGATCCAGATGCAGACCTGGGCTCAAACCCAGCTCCTCCATCCACCAGTGGGCTTAGGATCTCCCCTCTCAGAGCCTCCGTTTCTTCGTCTTGATGATACAGGCTCACACCTGTAAGCTGAGGGCTTTGGGAGGCCAAGGCAGGAGGATTGCTTGAGGCCAAGAGTTCAAGACCAGCCTGGGCAACATAGTGA
>NW_016846768.1:0-719 GCF_001698545.2 Rhinopithecus bieti | reverse complement strand
AATCTCAGGATACAAAATAAATGTGCAAAAATCACAAGCATTCCTATACAACAATAGCAGGCAAACAGAGAGCCAAATCATGACAGAACTCCCACTCACAATTGCTACAAAGAGAATAAAATACCTAGGAATACAATTTACAAGGGATGTGAAGGACCTCTTCAAGG
Source organism: Rhinopithecus bieti (assembly GCF_001698545.2). Taxonomy (NCBI): domain Eukaryota; kingdom Metazoa; phylum Chordata; class Mammalia; order Primates; family Cercopithecidae; genus Rhinopithecus; species Rhinopithecus bieti. Next base: position 552 of record NW_016846768.1, on the reverse strand, counting down.
AGAACTACAAATCACTGCTCAAGGAAATCACAGAGGACACAAATAAATGGAAAAAACATTCCACGCTCATGGATAGGAAGAATCAATATCATGATAATGGCCTTACTGCCCAAAGTAATTTGTAGATTCAATGCTATCCCTATCAAACTACCGTTGACTTCCTTCACAGAATTAGTAAAAACTATTTTAAATTTCATATGGAACCAAAAAAGAGCCCATATGGCCAAGACAATCCTCAGCAAAAGGAACAAAGCTGGAGGCATCATGCTACCTGACTTCAAACTATACTACAAGGCTACAGTAACCAAAACAGCATGGTACTGGTATCAAAACATATATAGAGACCAATGGAACAGAACAGAGTCCTCAGAAATAAGGCCACACGTCTACAACCATCTGACCTTTGACAAACCTGACAAAAACAAGCAATGGGGAAAGGATTACCCATTTCATAAATGGTGTTGGGAAAACTGGGTAGCCATAGGCAGAAAACTGAAACTGGACCCCTTCCTTACACCTTATATAAAAATTAACTGAAGATGAATTAAAGGC
>NW_016846767.1:0-1104 GCF_001698545.2 Rhinopithecus bieti | reverse complement strand
CCTCGGCCTCCCAAAGTGCTGGGATTACAGGCTTGAGCCACCGCGCCCAGCCTCAATGCTATTTCTTAGCAATGAGAAAGTAGGAAAATATATATTTAAAAAGATCATATTGATGAATATCACTAAGGACTCATATTATGCAAGGATGATTAGTTTAGATAACTGGGAAAAGCTTATTTTTTTTCTTTAAACTTGAATTCTGACCTGTTAGATGAGAAATCACAAATATGTTATTGAATAATGTCAAACAGTTCTTGACCTAATTCATAAGAAGAAAATAGATATCATCTAAGTGAAATATTGTGCCATTATTAAGGAGTAATTGTATAACTATGATAGGTAATATTTTGCCCCATTTTATAAGAGACCACAATTTAAAAGCCTGTGGGTTTACTGGGAAGTGTATTTCATTATAGCATCCCTTCTCTTAGCCTTTGTGAACTTGAATCATTACACTTGGAAGCTTAAAATAATTGCTATTTACAAAGTTTTATTTCTTACAGCATTGTTCTACTTGTAATTTTTGGCATTCGTGGACAATTTTGTCCTGTAGTCTATGAATTTATGAACCAGGAATACATGCATATCTTTGTAAAAAGAGAGAAACTGGCCGGGTACAGTGGCTCACACCTGTAATCCCAACACTTAGGGAGTCCGAGGAAGGTGGATCACTTGAGATCAGGAGTTCAAGACCAGCCAGGTCAACATGGTGAAACCCCTGTCTCTACTAAAAATACAAAAATTAGCTGGGCGTGGTGGCAGGCACCCGTAATCCCAGCTACTCGGGAGGCTGATGCCACCCTGGAGGTGGAGGTTGCAGTGAGCAAGATGGCAGCATTGCACTCCAGCCTGGGTGACAGAGCAAGACTCTGTCTTTAAAAAAAAAAAGAGAGAGGGAGAGAGAAGCAAAATACAGTAACCATTGTAGGGATCTTTGTGGCTTGTAGTAAAATAAGTCATCTCCCACGCAGAGTATTTGAGTGTCTCTTTTGGTGGTGTTAATATTGCTTAACACTCTAATTTCCTTTCCTACTCTCTGGGCTCTGAACAAAATACACCACTATTTCTCAGAATACTTGAACAAGTTTTATGAGCAAATTGGTT
>NW_016846766.1:0-1002 GCF_001698545.2 Rhinopithecus bieti | reverse complement strand
GCTTGATTTTCTGTTAAATATTTTACTATCACCATGGTTTGCACAAATGAGCAAAATGTAAAATTACTGCAAAACGAGGATAATTTAAAAATTAGTACATTTAATTGTATATCATTACAAATCTATAACGTGTGGAGCTTATATAAGTTGTTCTTATTTTTATTATAGTAAAGCCTACACATTTCCTTTTTTGTGTATACTACCACTAATCATTGTTGAAAATTTCAGAGATTAAAGTAACATTTAAAAAGTGGAAAAGTCTTAATACTCTATGGCAGAAAGCAAACCAGAAATGTGTTTTACTACTTGTTCACAAAAAATCCTGGAGTTATTCTAGTTATAACCACTAAGTACATCTGGTAGTCCAACAGGGAAATGTTCACCCACAATTAACTTGCCATGAGAAATTCTTAAAAACACCTGAATATTACAGATGACTTCAACCTTTGGTAAAATAAGAAAGAAAATTAAAAAACAACAAAACCAAAGGAAAAATCACCTGAATATATCTCTAATTATCACATTTCTGGAGCAAAATGAAGCTCCCATTTATAAATTTACTAATACAGATCCAAATGATTGTGTTTTATATCAATTTACAAATTCATGGCTTCAATGATGTTTAAATGAAAAGAAAGCTTGTATGCTTAATCTCATTTCTTCCCACTACATTCATGTGTGTCAATCAGAGACAGACTTCCAAAATTCAGAAAAGCAAATCATTGAGCTCTGAAGGCAGCACCACAAAGCCTCATTCCATAAATTTGGTATTACAGAAGCTGTAGGTGAGTAAAATAAATGCCTATTTTCATGTTCTAGCTAATGAAATAATCCAAATTTAGATAAAATTCTAGGTTACTCTAAAATTCAAAATTCATTTATTTAAAAGATCTTTCATATTTTGTTAATCAAGTCTGTTTTCTTTGTTGCAAATTTACTAAAATAACTGTTATTTGTTCAAGGGAGGTATATCTTTTAGTCATGCATTATTATACATGGCTT
>NW_016846765.1:0-1106 GCF_001698545.2 Rhinopithecus bieti | reverse complement strand
TTTTTGAGGAACCAAACTGCTTTCAACAGTGACTGCCTCGTTCCCACCAGCCATGCACAAGAGTTTCAGTTTCTTGGCCGGGCACAGTGACTCACACGCCCTTTGGGAGGCCGAGGCGGGCTGATCACAGAGGTCAGGAGTTCGAGACCAGCGTGGCCAACATGGTGAAACCTCGTCTCTACTAAAAATACAAAAAAATGGCTGGGTGCGGTGGCTCAAGCCTGTAATCCCAGCACTTTGGGAGGCCGAGACGGGCGGATCACGAGGTCAGGAGATTGAGACCATCCCGGCTAACACGGCGAAACCCCGTCTCTAATAAAAAATACAAAAAAAAAAAAAACTAGCCGGGTGAGGTGGCAGGCACCTGTAGTCCCAGCTACTCGGGAGGCTGAGGAAGGAGAATGGTGTAAACCGGGGAGGTGGATCTTGCAGTGAGCCAAGATCGTGCCACTGGACTCCAGCCTAGGCGACAGAGCGAGACTCTGTCTCAAAAAAAAAAAAAAACCCAAAAAAATTAGCTGAACGTAGTGGCAGGCGCTTGTATTCCTAGCTACTTGGGAGGCTGAAGCAGGAGAATTACTTGAACCCCAGAGGCGGAGGTTGCAGTGAGCCGAGATTGCACCACTGCACTCCAGCCCTGGCAACAGACTGAGACTCTGTCTCCAAAAAAAAAAAAAGTTTCAGTTTCTCTCCATCCTTGGCCAGCCAATACTTGTTCACTTGTTTTTTGGATAATAGCCAACCCTAATGGGTATAAAGTGGTATCTCATTGTGAGTTGAATTTACATTTCCCCAAGATTGATGGTATTAAGCATCTTCTTGTGTGTTTGCTGACCATTTGTATATCTTCTTTGGAGAAGTACCTATTTAAGTACTTTGCCCATTTTTAAATTGGGTTTTCTTTTTTGTTGAGTTGTAGGAGTTCTTTATATATTCTGGATATTAACCCCTTATCAGATAAAAGATTTGCAAATATTTTCTCCCATTTCACGATTTGACTTTTTACTCTGTCGATAGTGTCCTTTGATGCACAGTTATTATTATTATTATTATTTACTCTGTCGATAGTGTCCTTTGATGCACAGTTATTATTATTATTATTATTA
>NW_016846764.1:0-337 GCF_001698545.2 Rhinopithecus bieti | reverse complement strand
ATAGAAGAGTCTGAACCATTAGATGTCCTGCCTGAATGGGGTTGCTGTGATTTTCCATTAACTCTAAGCACAAAACACGGGAGGACTAAGAAGCTCTCTAGACATATCCGACTTACTTTTCCTTAGCCCCTGGTGTAGTAGGAACCTGATCTCCTTTTTTTTCTCAGTTTCCATCACCCAAGCCAGTAGCAGAATCCCTACTTTGTCTCTTGATTGAGAGGAGTGAAGAGTTCAAAGTCGTCAGCTGTCAGACACAATTTTCATTTCAATGGAATCATTTTGATTCCCCCATTGAAAAAATTTCTCAATTTGTAACTAAGACCTCTAGCCCAGCAGA
>NW_016846763.1:0-1006 GCF_001698545.2 Rhinopithecus bieti | reverse complement strand
CAGGAGCACAAATATGAATAAACGTTTCACAGGGGTGAAAATATTCAAGATAAACATATGAAAACATTCAAATCCACCATATTGAAGGAAGGAAGGAAGGAAGGAAGGAAGGAAGGAAGGAAGGAAGGAAGGAAGGAAGGAAGGAAGGAAGGAAGGAAAGAAGGAAGGAAGGAAGGAATAGAATGCACACATGCAGCAGATATTGGTCAGGATGTGGAGTAATAAACCCTCCTTTTAGTGTTAGTTGGAATGTAAACAAAGAGTCAACTGGTTTAAAAAAGAGTTTCACATTGTCTAGTACAACCCACATGTTCTAATTTTCAGTCATTCTACTCTTAGGAATTTACCCAGATAAATGTTCTCACCATGTCCTTGAGGGACAAGTATATGAATGTTTAAAGCAGTATTGTTGACATAACAATGAATTTTAACTGGCAAATGTTTACTCATAGTAAAATGAATAAAGTTTTTTGTGTTTATACAACAGCATATTACATTCCTAATGTTTTAATAGTTAAAAAAAGTGACTTACAATTCTTCAGAGAGAAAGATTGATTTCAAATATGCACTCTTGAATCAAAAAACAAATTACAAAATAATACTTAATATCTAATTTCAGTTATATAAAGTAACCTAAGGCTAAGTTAAATAATATGACAATTAAGAATACAGATATATGTTTAAAACAAGGGAATACTTACTACAAAATAATTAATACAAAATTTAGGATAATGCTTCCACCTGGATGGGGGACGTAGACAAAGAGAAACAGCACACAGCTGACTTGCGAGGCACTGATAACTTTTCATTTCTTAAGCTGACTGGTGGGAGCATGTTTTTCATTTTAAAATACTCTTTAAATTATACGCATATATGCATATTAATATGTACTTCTTATACAGAATACTGTATTATTCAACATATTTTAAATGAACAAAGAGAATAAAACCCAATGACAAAATTTGACTCGCTCTAACTTTTTTTTTTTTTTATACTTTAAGTTCTA
>NW_016846762.1:0-946 GCF_001698545.2 Rhinopithecus bieti | reverse complement strand
GGGAGGGGAGGAGGGTGGGAGGGAGGAAGGAGCTTCTGGCCTCATAAATGGGGTAGGGAAACAATTTGCAAAGGCTTCACCTATTAAGGGCTTCTTGATTTACGTCTCTGCCTCCCTGGATGATTCAGTAAAGGTTTAATCTCTTCCCACCTAAAGTTAATATTTGTGAGAACCCCTGCAAAAAAAAAGACTGTGGTATCTCTATCCCTTTTTGTTATTTACCTGCTAATAAAATGCCCCAGATGATGTGCCGAAGAGTGGTTTTGTGTTTCCTACAGAAACCACATACTGTGTCATATCTCCTTGCCAAACACCTGCAACACAAAAGCAAAAAGGCAGGGAGAAGTAAATACCAAAAACATGAAATAAATTGTATGCTGAGGCTAGATTAGGCTTTGTAAACCAAGAAAGCAAACAAACACATGTGTGAGGCATATGTCTTACAAAATAGAAAGGGGAAACTCATTTCATTTTAGACTAGAGTCAGCCATGATCGTGACCATTCATTGATCACCATCACTGAATAAGTGTGCCAACCCCTGAGGGATTAGAGAGGTGCAGACAACATGCTCCTGGGAACAGAGCAAGGGAGATGGATAACTAACCAAAGCTGAAATAGTCACAGGAAGAGAGTGTTTCTGGCACACTACGAGATCCTCTGTTAGCTTCTAACCAATGGTTATTATGTGTTTGTTGTTAGAAAATAAAAAGCCAAGGAACTCTGTCATCCCTCTTGGTTTGGCAAAGTCTGAGCAAGTTGGTGGCGCTCTGTCCCCCATCACCATCCCCATTAGTCCAAGACTGATGGGCTTCATGGGGTGTGCTTAAAATGCAAAGTAGGATTTCCTAGATGTTAGGGCTATTAACCAATGGGTTGTCGGGGACCGGGCGCGGTGGCTCAAGCCTGTAATCCCAGCACTTTGGGAGGCCGAGACGGGCGGATCAC